>NW_018408884.1:932223-932429 GCF_002113885.1 Mizuhopecten yessoensis
ATTTTTTCTTTCCCTTTTTGGCGTACCGTTATCAGATTTAAGCTCTAATTACAAGGCTACTGCCGAGCGCTTTCAAGCTGTCAACTCCCTTGTCTTTGCAATATTTTCAGCCGAAAAATATTCCAAAATCGTTGTGTATTTATTATGTCATGGGGTTATTGAGCTAGTAATTGACAATGTTCAACTACATTCATTAAACTTGCTAC
>NW_018408884.1:936643-943385 GCF_002113885.1 Mizuhopecten yessoensis
AACATACGTATATTTGTACAAAAATATTCAGGTATATGTAAAAGATAATTAGATTATTTCCACGCGTGCCAAAGGTAACTAAAGTATCATATCTATAATATATATGTAAAGCATGTATTTTTATATTTTAGATGATACATATGTTTAAGATAAACAAGAAATGAATAATTGATATTGACAAGGATATAAGTCACAGCTCTAAAATTGAAAGAGTTACCTCCCACTAACTGCCTTTATAGTTCAATATAGATTGGTAGCTGTTGGATCGACACCGAATTTTCGGGGCGATATAGCTTTTGGGGCGAAAATAAATTTTGAGGCTATATGGTTGTGATTTTTGGGGCGAACTGAACTGAAAATTTTGGGCGNTCTTTCCCTTTTTGGTGTACCGTTGTCAGATTTTGTACTGCAGTTGGGTCAGTATATCTTGCTATATATGTACAACTAGTCTTAATGGATGCCGCATGACATAGCCGGAATAGTAAAAGTGATGTATTTCCTATAACGTTCGTTTTCAGTTTATGTTTCCATAAGATGTGACTTACGGAAATGTAGCATTGTGTACATTCTTTCATCATACACCGACGCGTGTGGCTTTAAAATAAACAACAAATCCATGTTTTCATGTGTTGTATGTTAAGTGCTATTAAAAAGAACATATTTCTTTTAGGCATGTGCACATCTTGCCATCAAACTTTGATGCCTGTAGCTATTAAACAAACGACAAAGTCATAATTATATCGACGATCTGTAGTAAATCAGAGAAGCAATTATTTTCCTGGTTCCTTCACATTTTGTGTCGCCGCATTGGTGGTAGGTGTTATTAAAATAACAACGTTAGGAAAATGTATCGACAAAAATATTAAGTGATGTATTCTGTATTGTGCATGATATACATCTTAATGTTATATTATTTTGTATCATTTGTTAATGTAAGTTGTTGTTGTTGTAAGTAATTAATAATTATCTCTCTCTATATATACGTTTATTTGTACAAAAATATTCAGGTATATGTAAAAGATAATTAGATTATTTCCACGCGTGCCAAAGGTAACTAACGTATCATATCTATAATATATATGTAAAGCATGTATTTGTATATTTTAGATGATACATATATTTAAGATAATTCGATTATTTCCACATGAAATTATTCTAAACAAGAAAAGAATAATTGATATCGACAAGGAAATAAGTCACAGCTGTAAAATTGAAAGAGTTACCTCCCACTAACTGCCTTTATAGTTCAATATAGATTGGTAGCGGTTGGGTCGACACCGAATTTTTGGGGCGATATAGCTTTTGGGGCGAAAAGAAATTTTGGGGCGATATGGTTGTGATTTTGGGGCGAACTGAACTGAAAATTTTTCGGCGATGTGAGATAATCATTTGGGGCGAAATGGTTTGGGGCGTAACGATTTTTGGGCGAAACATCTGTAATTCCGTACATGGGTGTCAGACGTTTCGCCCCAAAACCTAACGCCCCAGAATTAGTTCGCCCCAAATTTAATTTATAGTTACTTTTGGTTTGGAATATTATTCTAGGTAAATTTGTATTATTTCCCTCGTTGATAGGTGTCTATTTTCCATGCTATGTACACTTGTGTTGTTAATACCACATGAATGTTCCTGTTTGGGACGCATGTTCCACCTAAAACATGTAGAGATGGAAGGAAGCGTCCTGGCGATGTCTTCAGTATAACCACAGAATTAGATTCTAAGTCTATCTAAGTCCGTGGTATAACATATACATACTGGCTTGTTGGAAGCAGATTGTCTCGATGAATCTGCCACACCAGATCGTGGATTTGGTCGACTAGCAATTTGTCGGCTTAGTTTTTTCGGTTCGGGACAGGATTGTTTTTTTCTTTCCCTTTTTGGCGTACCGTTGTGAGATTTAAGCTCTAATTACAAGGATACTGCCGAGCGCTTTCAAGCTGTCAACTCCCTTGTCTTTGCAATATTTTCAGCCGAAAAATATTCCAAAATCGTTGTGTATTTATTATGTCATGGGGTTAATTAGCTAGCAATTGACAATGTTCAACTACATTCATTAAACTTGCTACGTGTATTTACAGCTGATTTACAACCCTTTGTTCGTTTCCATACAAACTTTAAGGCGGGATATTTTGTACTGCAGTCGGGTCAGTATATCTTGCTATATATGTACAACTAGTCTTAATGGATGCCGCATGACATAGCCGGAATAGTAAAAGTTATATGGTCCCTTTAACGTTCGTTTTCAGTTTATGTTTCCATAAGATGTGACTTACGGAAATGTAGCATTGTGTACTTTCTTTCATCATACACCGACGCGTGTGGCTTTAAAATAAACAACAAATCCATGTTTTCATGTGTTGTATGTTAAGTGCTATTAAAAAGAACATATTTCTTTTAGGCATGTGCACATCTTGCCATCAAACTTTGATGCCTGTAGCTAATAAACAAACGACAAAGCCATATATCGACGATCTGTAGTAAATTACTTAGACCAGAGAGGCAATTATTTTCCTGGTTCCTTCACATTTTGTGTCGCCGCATTGGTGGTAGGAAAATGTATCAACAAAAATATTAAGTGATGTATTCCGTATTGTGCATGATATATATCTTTTTGTTATATTATGTTGTATCATTTTTTGATATAAGTTGTTGTTGTTATTCAGGTATATGTAAAAGATAATTAGATTATTTCCACGCGTGCCAAAGGTAACTAACGTATCATATCTATAATATATATATGTAAAGCATGTATTTGTATATTTTAGATGATACATATGTTTAAGATATTCGAAACAAGTAATGAATAATTGATATTGACAAGGACATAATTCACAGCTCTAAAATTGAAAGAGTTACCTCCCACTAACGTCCTTTGTTGTTCAATATAGATTCGTAGCGGTTGGGTCGACACCGAATTTTGGGGCGATATAGCTTTTTGGGCGAAAAGAAATTTTGGGGCGATATGGTTGTGATTCTTGGGTCGTAACGATTTTTGGGCGAAACGTCTGTAATTCCGTACATGGGTGTCAGACGTTTCGCCCCAAAACCGTAACGCCCCAGAACCAGTTCGCCCAAAAATTTATTCATAGTTACTTTTGGTTTGGGATATTATTCTAGGTATATTTGTATTATTTCCTCGTTGATAAGTGTCTATTTTCCATGCTATATTGTTTGTTTGTTTGTTTATGTTGAACGGCCCATCGACGTCTGTTGTCATTTAGGGCCATGGTGATTTATTTATTTATTTTACTTTTTTAACAAACATGTGAATAGCGATGATAAAATCAGATAAAATGGTTCATTTTAAAAGTATTCGCATTGTATGTGTATATAATAAAAAATAATAAAAGAGATAACGAATAGATGATATGGAATATGCGATATATATATAACGTCAAAAATGATAAGGTGGGTTAAAAGACATCAGAGTCTATAAAATAGACCGATGTCTTTCAAATAGTTAAATAATGCCTTCGAATCCACGGAACTGAAAAGTGTTTTCATATCCGGGACTCGGAAGTAGTTATCACGAATGTGTTTAAAATCGGAACATTCTATTAAAAAATGCTCCACTGTAAATGGAGTGTCACATGCGTGGCATGAAGGTATATCTTCTCGTTTTAAAAGGTACGAATGAGTAGGATATGTGTGCCCAGTGCGGAGCCGAGCGAGGACAACTTCCTCTCTACGATCTTTCCGACTGGGAATAGATGTTTTAAGTTTCGGTTGTATCTTAAAAAGTTTGTTGTTGGTCTCCAGAGACCAGCGTTTCTGCCATTCATTTTGAATGGCTGTACGAATAGTAGGTTTAAAATCTGTGTATGGTAGTTTGATATTTGTTTGTTCGAGATTCAATGCATTTTTTGCTTCCCTGTCAGCAAATTCGTTGCCTTTTATTCCGACATGGCTCGGAATCCATAGTAAAGTTATTTTAGACTTTTTTAATATACGAGATATTCGAAGAGCAAGGTTTTGTACGATTGTGTTTTTAGGATCTCGTAACTGTAAACTCTGTAGGACAGATAGAGAGTCTGAACAAATAATTGCCTTTTTAATGCGGTGTTCATCGATATGGTCGAGGGCCAAACCAATGGCGCATGCTTCAGCAGAAAAGATGGAGGCGCCGTCTGGTAGTCGGACTGAAGTGCAAGTATTGGCAGTACAGCAGGCTGCTGCCACTTTCTCACCTTCTTTGGAGCCATCGGTGTAAAGTTGTGTATGAGAAGGGTAATTCGAAATGCATTCCCGAAAGGAGGATTTGTGTTCTTCGGGCATAACACTTGATTTCCCTCGCTCATGTAATGTAAAGTTAAAATCAGGGGTTTGAATGGTCCACGGAGGAACATCAGATATGTTAAATTCAGCTATGTCCGTCAATTTTATGTTGAGTTCTTGCAGGAAATTCAAAATTCGGATACCAAATGTTGGCAGAAGTTTTTGGTTTTGCGTAAATATGTTTTGGTATTTGGGGTTGAATACTTGGTTGAAAGCAGGATTTTTAGGGTTTGATTTTAATTGAGCTGCAAATTGTAATGAAAGTTTTTTTCTTCTGTCATAAAGGGATGGTTCATTTGCTTCCACGTACAGGCTCCATGCTATATGCATTTTTAGTATTTCCCTCTTTGATAAGTGTCCTTTTTCCAATCTATGTTCTCGTTGATAAGTGTCTAATTTCCATGCTATGTGCATTGCATTATTTCCCTCGTTAATAAGTGTCTATTTTCCATGCTGTATCATTTGTTAATATAAGTTGTCGTAGCTGTTGTAAGTAATTAATAATTATCTCTCTCTCTATATATATATATGTATATTTGTACAAAAATATTCAGTTATATGTAAAAGATAGTTAGATATTGTCCACGCGTGCCGAAGGTAGCTAACGTATCATATCTATTATATATATGTTAAGCATGTATTTGTATATTTTAGATGATATATATGTACGATGGCCGAAGGCGGCCAGGCACATTTGAAGCATTTATTGTTCGTTTGTGTACCATGGTCCACTTTTGTGTGGTACAGAAACGAAAAATTTATACTTCGTTTGTGTACCGCGGTACACTTTTGTGTGGTACAGAAACGAAAAATTTATACTTCGTTTGTGTTCCACGGTACACTTTTGTGTTGTACACAAACGAAGGATTTATACTTCGTTTGTGTCCCACGGTACCCTTTTGTGTGGTACAAAAACGAAGTATTTATACTTCGTTTGCGTACCCCGGTACACTTTTGTGTGATACACAATTGAAGCATTTATCATTCGTTTCTGTACCGTTAGCCGAAAGCGGCCGGACATATTTGAAGTATTTATGCTTCGTTTCTGTACCACGGTACACGTTTGTGGTACACAAACCAAGTATAAATGCTTCGTTTCTGTACCGCGTTACACTTTTGTAGTACATAAACGAAGCATTTATACTTCGTTTGTGTACCACGGTACACTATTGTGTGGCCGAGAGCGGCCACTGATAGGAAATGACCCTGAGCTATTAATTTTCCGATTAAAACATAACGGGTTGCCGCCGTGGAAAGTTGAGGTCTGTCGTAACTCTTCTTTGGAGGGCTCATACAGGATACGTCTTGTTTATTAAAAAAAAAAAATTAAGATAAAAAATATGTTAATTATCATGTGAAATATATGCATAGCGAGATTAAAAGCGATATGCATTTGTCGTTTAAATTTGTTATATATACCGATACGTGACCTTATGCTATTTTGCTTGATGATTTACTTGACGGCTACCACAGTCTCTTCCACCCCCAAATGGGCCCATGTTTGGGTTTAAAAATATCCAGAGCGTAAGCCTTGGTTTCATATCCTATTACTGCGATAACCTTTCGAATGATGAACATTCCAAACGCTGGCGAGGTCAATAGGCCAATGCCCGTTTAAAAGTGTACCATGGCCGCTTTCGGCTGTACAATTGGACAGAAACGAACAATAAAATTGTAACGCAGAAGTGTACCACAAAAGTGTAACGCGGTACACAAACGAAGTATAAATGCTTCGTTTGTGTACCACACCAAAGTGTACCATGGTACAGAAACGAAGTATAAATGCTTCGTTTGTGTACCACACGAAAGTGTACCATGGTACAGAAACGAAGTATAAATGCTTCAAATGTGCCTGGCCGCCTTCGGCCATCGTATATATGTTTAAGATTATTAGATTATTTCCACACGAAATTATTCAAAACAAGTATTGAATAATTGATATTGACAAGGAAATAGTCACAGCTCTAAAATTTAAAACTGAAAATTGGGGCGATGTGAAAAAGAATTGGGGCGAACTGGTTTGGGCCGTAACGGTTTTGGGGCGAATCCGAAACGTCTGTAATTCCGTACATGATTGTCAGACGATTCGCCCCAAATTTTATTCATACCACCCCAAAATTTTCCAAATTTTATTTATAACGCCCCAACCAGTTCGCCCCCAAAAAACCATAACGCTCCAACTAGTTTGCCCCAAACGCCCCCTTCCAAAAACAAGAGGCCCAAGGGCCTTAGCGGTCACCTGAGTTATATCATAGGTACTGGTAGCTTTATTTTATTGTTTAGATGTGATGTGGAAATCAGCATGTAAACTAAGTGAAATACAATACTTGTCATGTCATCAAAGGATAAGAATTTGAAAATATTGGTAAATGTTCCCTTTGGGGCCCCGCCCTAGCCCCTGGGGATGGGGCAGGAATCCAAATTTTCCAAAGTAATACTCTCATTCACCAAAGATGATTCTGACTAA
>NW_018408884.1:944899-949004 GCF_002113885.1 Mizuhopecten yessoensis
TACAAGAGGCCCAATGGGCCTGCATCGCTCACCTGGTATTAATCTCACACTTGTAATCTTAAAAGTGGACTAAAATACAGCTACAGCCTTGAATGTCGAACAAGGACATCAGGTTGAAAGTGGATCAAGGTCATTCATTTGATTAAACTTGGTAGTCCTTCATCCCAGCATGCTACAGGCCTAATTTCAGTACCCTGGGCCTTTTGGTTATTGAGAAGTTGTTTGAAGATTTTAAAACATTTGACCCCTGTGACCTTGAAAGCTGGTCAAGGTCATTCATTTGAAGAAACTTGGTAGCCCTTCATCCCAGCATGCTACAGGCCCAATATCAGTACCCTGGACCTTTTGGTTATTGAGGAGAAGTCATTTGAAGATTTTAAGACATCTGACCCCAGTGACCTTGAAAGTTGGTCAAGGTCATACATTTTAAGGATGTACTCTTCTGAGGTTTCAGTCACGTTCAAGTCTCGTTTTGATCTGGTGCAACGGGTTTTTGTAATATTTAACAAATTATGATAGGTTTAATAGCAAACACACATCTGAAAAACATGTCAAAAAACTAGATGTCTGTTGTGTGTAGAACATTTTTTACAAGAATTGGATAAAAAATGATTAATTTGGCGGCCATTTTGAAAAAGTGTATTTATGTGAATTTCTTGCGCTTCACAAAAAGCAAAATTTCACCTTTTTTGACACTAGATTGATCGCTTAAATTGTCATTGTGTCACCATTGTTAAATGTAGCAGGTTCAATTTTGCTGTACAACTTTATAATGTTCAGTATGATTTAAATAATTTACAAAAAAGTGGAAAGCTATGTATTATTGGTATTTATTTTTTTTTTACATATTAGGGTAACTGAAGCACTTTTGATTTTTGACCCCGAAAAAGGTGAAAAATAACACAAATAATAATGAGCCAAAAAAAGTAGCACACCGACCCCCCATTTTTGTGGCTGTTTTAGAAAGAGAAACTAATTTTCTTTTGATTCATTGAATACTAAAAAAAGTTTAATACAGGATTTTTTTATATCAAGCGTTTAATCTGCAAAAAATGGTGAAAAATGGGTATTTTTTCATTAAAAAATAAGGGGTAGGGGTAACTAAAATCGCATTTCTGAGTAAAATGAATAAGATTAAGAAATTTTACTTCCAAAATTGAAAAGAAAATGCTATTTTTATCAATTCTACAAACATTCATACATATCTGATAACAAACTTGGAAGAAATTGTATGAATTTGTTCTGCAAATGGTCAAAACCCGAAAATTCACCTAAAATCACCTATTGTGTTAAATTGGTATCTTTGACCGATCATAGCGCAAAAACGAACACACGGACATATATATTTTTTTGCATTTTCTACTATGCCATTATCTCCTTTTTCCAAAAATGAATTTAAGAAAAAAAGGTTATTACAGGAATTTTTTGACTTCTCAGAGGTGTACATCCTTAACAACCTTGGTAGCCCTTCATCCCAGCATGCTACAGGCCCAATATCAGTACCCTGGGCCTTTTGGTTATTGAGAAGAAGTTGTTTGAAGATTTTAAGACATCTGACTCCAGTGACCTTGAAAGTGGGTCAAGGTCATTCATTTGAACAAACTTGGTAGCCCTTCAACCCAGCATGCTACAGGCCCAATATAAGTACCCTGGGCCTTTTGGTTATTGAGAAGAAGTTGTTTGAAGATTTTAAGACATCTGACTCCAGTGACCTTGAAAGTGGGTCAAGGTCATTCATTTGAACAAACTTGGTAGCCCTTCAACCCAGCATGCTACAGGCCCAATATAAGTACCCTTGGCCTTTTGGTTATTGAGAAGAAGTTGTTTAAAGATTTTAAGACATCTGACTCCATTGACCTTGAATGTGGGTCAAGGTCATTCATTTGAACAAACTTTGTAGCACTTCATTCCAGCATGCTACAGGCCTAATATCAGTACCCTGGGCCTTTCGGTTATTGAGAAGAAGTTGTTTCAAGTAAAAAGTTGACGCCGGACGGACGCCGGACGCCGGTCGCCAGACAGACGGACGGACGACGGACCATAACATAAGCTCACTTGCCCTTCAGGCAGGTGAGCTAATAAAATGACACGAAACCTGTATCATTAAGTGTGAAGGAACATCCATTTTCTGATAAATCTACATAAGCCTTGAAATTCTTCAACTGGAGAAAGTTTTGAAGACGACAGTCACGACGCCATGATGCAAGCTCACTTGGCTATTCAGGAACAAACACAAACTCGTGTAGTAATTGAAGATCTGTATCTTTATTTCTTTCAACTTGCGTCAATATGCAGTGTTTTGATAAAAGTGATAAAAAAGAACATGATACTGATTTCACAAACCTTACAACAATTACACTAAAACCCTTCATCCCCTTAACTCAATCACCCCTGAAGACACATTTGAACTCTTCCAATTCAAAGGTTGGAATAGTTCATTATGAAATTTCAGGGGTGAATGAGTTAAGACTTCAAGCAGTCGCATTATTTTGAGATTATTCAGTTTATATTTATATCTTCCTACGTGTGTGCTTTCTGTAAAATGTAGGAAAATTGCACAGCTTCCGACATTAGTTACCCTCCTGTGAATCTACATTTTTGAATTTGAGATTTATGGTCACAAAACATTTAAAGATTCTATGATTTTTTAAAAAGGTCATTTAGCAGAGAACATTAAGCTGTTTTTACAATCAACAATACAATTATTATCACAACCATTCACAGCTATAGCTCACACTTCTATCCGACTTCCTCTATTTATAAACTGATGATTTATCTTGTGCTACACCTTTCCTGCATTAATAACTAACTGTTTGTTTCTGTGGAATACAGTTACTTTATAACAGTCTTCCACCAGAAAAACACAGTAACAATTAATTACCAAATCTGACAGTGGATCCTCGTTAAAACCCTTTCACCCCTACGTAACTTTAGTGGACTCTTCCATGCATTTATTTGGATGAGTCCATTATGGTCTACAGTGGTGCAACGGTTAAAATATTTATATACAGTAGTATTTTGTAGCAATCACCAATTTCATTTATTTTATGCTGGAATAATGTTATGCTTTATGCAAGAAACTTAAATGTTGGTTGTTATTAAATAAATGGCTAGCTACACAAAAGGTTTCAACTATCTTAACGTTTCTGATGTTGGGCTACACAGTTTGATACAAACTTATTTTCAAGATGTATGGTAGAATATCTTTGAGATTCGTTTGAAAGAGTTGGAGATGTTTGTATTGTATAATATCATAAATGTTGAAAAGATACATTTCAATCCACACATATCATACTGTTATGTTCAAAACAAAAACGAAAACTGTATTTTATCTTTCTAGTTGTGTTTTTGTTTGTTTAGGACACAATGCAAACAAACTGTTTTACCAAATGTTAATTTCCTGACCTTTTTAAATCTGTCATCACTGATTGGTCCTGATTACAATAAGCCACATCCTCGATATCCAGGGGTTACGCTCACTTTCGCTCTCTGCACCACTGGAATATGTCATACCAAAATTGAAGGCATGAAGATAGCCGTTTGATTGGTCTCAGGTAAAAAAACACCTGGCCAATCGCTAGGCTGATACCTGTCCTTTGAAGATTACAAAGGAGAGACGCCAGACTTCAAAGCCCATAAATTTTTACCGTTACGTGACTGCAAGATTCTTTTGATGATCGAACTAGTCTTCTTGTCTCATCAACAAGGTGGAGCACACCAAACCTCAATTTTGCCATGACATATTCCAGGGGTGTAGAGAGCAAACGTGAGCGTAATCCCTGGATATCAAGGATGAATAAGCCAGGGAGACCGGAATAGATTCCAGATGGAACAAGAGGCCCATGGGCCTTAACGGTCACCTGATATATTTATACAGAGAGTTGATTTTGTTTTTAACATGAACAGAAATATTATTCAAAGTGACAAAAAACAATAAAACCACCTTACTCAATATCTAGCATACAGATTTCAGACTAAAAAGGATTTGAAACTAGCACCTCCAGCCCTTGGGGGTAGGGCTGGCTCAAAATTTTCAAAGTATCAAACTGTCAATTCAAGGTTATAATTCCAATCAAGTTATTAACATGTAATATTCAAAGTATCA
>NW_018408884.1:950432-965786 GCF_002113885.1 Mizuhopecten yessoensis
TTTTGTTGACCTTTGTCCATGGAAGGTCCCTGCAAAATTTCATTGAAATTGGTTCAGGGGTTTCGGAGAAGAAGTCGAAAATGTAAATTGTTTACGGACGCACGACGGACGACGGACGACGACGGACAAAAGGCGATCGCAATAGGTCACTTGAGACTTTGTCTCAGGTGACCTAAAAAAGTGATATTTCCTGTGTTATAACATTGGAGTAACCAGGGTAGTAGAAGGCTGTAGAATGGTAATATCAGACTTACTAATTCTCTTAGGACAATGTCTCAGGATCCTGGAATATCTCAATTGGTGCAGGAACACACGTATATCTATCAGTCAAATTATAACATCGATGACAGTCTTGTTCTACGCCATTAAATGTTCCTTGTATTGGTATATGTACACCATCTAAAGTGTTAGCACAGTTACTGCCTTAATGCATTTTACATGATAATTTTCTGCTTGCAAAGTGCCTTACAGCACGTACCCTGTATTCTGTAGTCCATTTTATGATAAAATGAGACCTAAATGCGACATCTTTGAAATACAAGACTCTGCTTTCTATAATATACCGTGTATCTACAGCCTTCGAAAAAATTAAGGCACACGATTAGCTATTTGATAAGTTTCTGGTATAAAAACCTGACCAATCGCTAGGCTGATACCTGTCCTTTGGAGATTACAAAAGAGTGACTCCGAACTTTCAAGCTGGCCAATTTTACTGTTATGTTGCCAGGCGATTATTTTGATGTACATCACATGATCACACTAGTCTACTAGTATCATCTGCAAGGTGGCACTTAAGGTACTTCAATTTCATGAGAAAATGGTGGAGAGATGGTACGAGTACCAAGAACCCTTGTATTTTGAAGATGTGAATTAGGTTACAGATAAAATTTACATCATTATACATGTGCAACACATCTCTTTTTATGGAGCTCTTTTGAAAGAAGAAGTATTTCACATAAGTACGGCAGCATACACCCTTAACAAAAATATAATTACCACAGAACGAAAATATTTTATAAAATATCTTTTTTGCTGATGAGGGCATTTCCATTGTAATGCAAGGGACAAAAATCTGGAATTTTATTTTAAGCAAAATAAATTGTCATGATTGTAAATGTGTATACACTACACATGAACGGTGTAAACACACAGTACACACCTATACAAATATTTCACATGTATGTTCATTCTTCTAGACCTACAAAAAAAATGCAAAAAACATATTTGGCACAAAATAGGTAAATAACTAAACAGAAACTCTCATCATAAACACACACACAATGTACAAGATGATTGGTCCAGCCTATAACGTGATATATATTACAGGTTTATTATCTCTAAACCTTCATCTGAAGCAAAGTGGGAGGACACGTTGTAGAATTCCAACTATGTTCACCCAAAGATTGACATAAATCAGCAGTGATTGACAAGTGTTTATTTTTCTTGTGTCTCCAGGACAAAATGATGTCACAAAATCAAATGATGTCAAAGAGATTGTGATGTCACAAAATCAAATGATGTCTAAGAGATCGTGATGTCACAAAATCAAATGATGTCAAAGAGATCGTGATGTCACAACAGGATTTGAATAGATGACACTATATAGACACTATCGTCGGGCAAAGTAAAGGTTGCACTTGGTTAGTTCTGATGGAGTACTTCCTAGATCAGTTACTGCAGTTAACCCTTTCACCCCTATGTAACTTTAGTAGACTCTACCATGCATTGGTCTGGATGAGTCCATTTCGGTCTACAGTGGTGAAAGGGTTAACAGAGTTACCTTAGTTTGAACTGACAACAATAAAAATCTATACTTCATAGGTAAAATGCAGTTCCCTTTGTACAGTACAGGAAACTTCACAACAAAACTGACACAGACTGTCTGGTATCACACAGACCGACGGATAAACTAATACTGGTATCACAACTAATTACATTGTTTGGTGGCGCGCGGCAGCAGGAAACTTGGTTCACGAAACTGGATATAAGTGTTGAAATCCTGTGTCATTTTTATATAAATTTCAAGGTAGTTCTTTCATCTTTTTTGATCCTGTCTTGACTAAATCCTGATCTATGGAGCCGATTTATTTACCAAGCTTGTTTAATTCCAAAGTATATCAAGACATTTCTCAATTCCTTTTTAATTAATAAAAAATTCCAAAAGTTGAGTTATTTCTGTAAATCACCGTTATTCGCGAGAGATTAATTTATGTGTTCATTTTGCAGGAGACACATTCACAAATCAAAACTTTTCGGGAAAAAAATCTTTATAGTTTTTCTTGATTTTCATAAATAATTATTATTATCAATTATATTGAAATAGTGTACTCTCGGTCATGAATTCAAGTACTCGTGAAAAAAACCTAGTCAGCAAAATAACACACAACTGAAATTATTTATTTTAGCTACTAGGCTGGTACAAGATCTATGTCAAAATAAATTACACGTAAGAAAGTAAACAACACGTTTAGAGTCACAGATGTAAAATGTTCAATATAATCACTGGACATAAATACTACAGGCATAAAAAAAATAAAAGTTAAATATCAAATAAAACAAATAAAAGGATGGAGTATAAAAAGGATTTCTTGCATATGAGACATGATATAAAAACAATGGATAAAAGGATTTGCAACGTTGCCATATCAGGTCCTAAATCACAAGCTTTTTAAGGTTGCCGAGGTAAGGTAGATAAAGCTATGGTTTGGGCCCCAAGATTTCTCAACTCAATCAGTTACTGATTTTCACAGCTGAAGACATGTATAACAGTATTCCATTTTTCATCACTCAAGATAAGAAAACTTCTTCCATTGGCAAAGATATGTAATCACACCTAAATCTGCAAAATGTTGAAATGTGTTGACAATTAGATCTCCCAAGTAATATAATTTGATTTGAAAATATCAGTGGGGTATTCCGTCTTTGCGTATTGCAGAGTTATCTTCTCTTGGGAGCAGGTATTGATTGTTACGTCATTGGTTTGTGTGAGAAAACTACGTTGTTTTCTCAAAAACTGATGACGTTACTCTCACAAAACAAGTGACAGGGCTGGTCTATATAACATAGGACAAGGCTTTGTAATATAGACCCAGTCATATTAAAAAACATTGTTTAGCGAAAATTCACTATTTTTGTACATTTTTTAAGTCATTTGCCTTTAACAACCTTAGTTTTGATTTCTTTTTGATGTTATTTAATTTCAGAATTGCATCAAATTAACATTTTGCTTAAAAAGTCATTAATGCATTCAGTCTTAACATGATAAACTGTTTGAAAAATATTTGGGGCCACCATCACTGTAAACCTTATATCTACCGTCGCTGTTTACCTTATATCTAGCAAAGCACTAGCTGTAGGAACCATAACTTCTAGGCCCGATCATGTTTAAAAAAAAATAAGAAAAAAAATATGAAAAAAATGAAATGAATCGGGCCTAGAATCTACGGTTCCCACATCTTACATAGCACTATAAGAGTTTATCAGAATTTAGTACCTACAATGTGAACTATATAAAATGGGACAGCATGATTTTGTAGCAGAATGTTGAACCAAATCCTGGCAGTGATTGTACTCTCGCTGTGGGTACCAAATGTTTGTTGCATCCCTGTATGTGTGTTTTAATTTGATTCAGTGCTTAGTACAACTCCGCACCAGTAGGCTAGGAATTTTAGAAATTATGTTAAAGAGTGATGTCTTAAATTACTGATTACACACTCAAACTGGGATTATCTTCGTGGGGCCACTCCTGATCAGCTACTAGAAAATTGCTTCATGTAAAGAATCACAAAAGTTTAAGACACAAAAAAGAGTGTCTTTTAAATTTACACAAACTGGCACAGAAAACACAAATATTAAACAAGAATGAAAAGTGTATTAAAATTACACATTTCCATCTGATTTCACAACTTACACATTTACAAGGTGTAAAATCTAAATTTAAACTTACACATTTCCAAGATGTAAAATCTTAATTTAAAAATTACACATTTCCAAGGTGTAAAATCTGAATTGAAAAATTACACATTTCCAAGGTGTAAAATCTGAATTGAAAAATTACACATTTCCAAGGTGTAAAATCTGAACATTTCCAAGGTGTAAAATCTGAATTGAAAAATTACACATTTCCAAGGTGTAAAATCTGAATTGAAAAATTACACATTTCCAAGGTGTAAGTTACATCTGAACTTATACATCTCACATATCCAAGGTGTAACTTTTGTAGTCAGTCTTTAAAACATGTTTCTCTAAAATCTGGAGGAAGCCATGGTCATTTTACATGTACCTCACCATTTGATTAAAAGTCCATTTACATTAAAACATTCCAATACAGGGCATTCTGTCTAAACCAGACAGCCCTCAGACCACATCATTTGGTGGTTGGAGTTCCAGACCTCAGACCACATCATTTGGTGGTTGGAGTTCCAGCCCTCAGACCTCATCATTCGGTGGTTGGAGGTCCAGGCCTCAGACCACATCATTTGGGGGTTGGAACTCCAGCCCTCAGGCCACATAATTTGGTGGTTGGAGTTCCAGCCCTCAGACCACATCATTTGGTGGTTGGAACTCCAGCCCTCAGGCCACATAATTTGGTGGTTGGAGTTCCAGCCCTCAGGCCACATAATTTGGTGGTTGGAGTTCCATCCCTCAGACCACATCATTTGGTGGTTGGAGTTCCAGCCCTCAGACCACATCATTCGGTGGTTGGAGTTCCAGCCCTCAAACCACATCATTTAGCCGAGTTCCATAATGATTAAGAGCCTCTACTTTTTATTCTTTGTCTGGACCAGATTATTTGGCCATTTCAATTAGATAACAGTCTGGACAGGAGTCTGGTTTAGATAGATGTCTGGTTTAGACAGGAGTTTGGTTTAGACAGGAGTCTGGTTTAGACAGGAGTTTGGTTTAGACAGGAGTCTGGTTTAGATAGATGTCTGGTTTAGACAGGAGTTTGGTTTAGACAAAGTGCATTGTTATGTGTAAAATATTTATAAAAAGAAATCAGGATAAAATTTGTAGCATAAATAACATTTCACATATAAACATTAATAATGAAATACAGAGACAAGGCTCTTTACAATGGATTTCAAATCTGAACATGATCAATAGAAAAACACTGATATAATTATTTTCTCCACAAGGGCAGTAACTCTCTCAGGTTTTGACAATAACACCAGTAGATGCGTAACTGTATAGAAACTTGTAGAATTTTTAATTTCGATATTCAATTAAAAGTCAATTATTTTCTCAACAAACATAGAAGTTTTGGTATATTATTCATCTGAAATTAAAGAAAAGTCTTAGAAATGAGCAATATATAAAAATTAAATCACTTGAGATTTCAAACATGAAAGTCAAACGATAACACTATTTTTAACCATTTGAAGTTCACCAGGATACATACATATTAAATAGCATTTATAGGTAGAGATCACACTCCGGCAGACACACCAGGTATATACATTTATAGGTAGAGATCTGATCACACTCAGGCAGACACACCCGGTATATACATAGCTTCCACGGAGTTACTACTGATCTATAACACAATCTGTACATGTGTTTATAAACACGGCTATATACTGTTGGACAGTAATCTCTACAACCTACACAACACACGGTGGTCAGTACGACACATGATGTCTCATACACTCGGACATGCCCACAGCGCTTGCTTTAAGCAGAAACTTCATGCGATAGAAATCTAGCACTGAACAGTCTCGGACTGAACCGATAGGAATGCTTGCAAATTTGTGAATGAGAGCTGCGCGTTCGCGCTCCAGCCACATGGAAAGCTGGGGTTCGAGATTACTCAGACGTTCCGCCCCGCTCTGCCATTTATCTCCCTTTGGGCCCCAAAGTAGATACTCTACATAGCTTCTTACGAGGGCTAAGGAGTCCAAGCGCCGTGTCTGCAGCATGCGCTCAATGGTGGCGATACAGGAGAAATGTTTCTCATAGTCCTCGTCGCTAACATTGACAAGAGTGTCGGTGAAATAGCGCTCCAGGAGCTCACAAACAGAATCCACATTTGACGAATCGTGCAACCGTTGATGAGGAAGAAAAGCAATGATATCACCGTGGCAATGGTTGCTGTTAGTAACGATGAACACGTCTCTAAAGTTCGCCTCGCCCAGCGTGAACCCTTGGTCGAGGCAGTGAGAGATAGCACTAAGCAGTTGTAACATATAAAACAGAAGGGTTTCCAGCTCAGTAGAACAGTTACCGGGGTCAGCACTGAAGCCATCCTTCAAGGCTGCAAGCTTGTGATTCAGATCGCCGTTGACATCAAAAAGACCAATGGCTACGAAACACTTGGCATGGTTTGATTGATTGACAGGATTTTGTAGGTTTTGCAAGAGCTGGCTAGTTTTGATGAAGTCCTCAGTTAGATATGAGAATGGAATATTGTCGGTGAAGATGACCGTCGGTTTGAGCAGGCTTGAGTGCTGGACATTGGTCAAGTCAGGCTTTGTATGCAGAAGCTGGAAAATCAAAAACAAAATCAAATCAGGCAGAATTCTAGACATGGTATTTTTATCGTCTTACATAACTGTTTCAATGAATTTTCTATGCCCTTTTTACAATTCATTGCCATCTCTTCTTAAAATATTGTTCAAATGCATCGAAAAAGAGTTCCCAATATTTCGGCATTTATTTGTTGCTATGTTTATGACATCATAACCCAGTATTCAATTCACAAAGTTACAGCAGTTTTGTTTGACATTGTTTTGATGGCAAATTGAACATGACTTGATAAATAAATCTTCTCCGACAGGTATTATATATCATAT
Source organism: Mizuhopecten yessoensis (assembly GCF_002113885.1). Lineage (NCBI taxonomy): Eukaryota > Metazoa > Mollusca > Bivalvia > Pectinida > Pectinidae > Mizuhopecten > Mizuhopecten yessoensis. Next base: position 957,224 of record NW_018408884.1, read on the forward strand.
CCCTATACTAATGCCACATCTGTATCCAACTTGTATACTACAGGGAATGTGTCCCTTTAATCAATCCACAGATACCATACACAGATACTACACTCTTGATTTACAAATTGAAGAATTCCATAGGTAACCCATACAAATTTTGTTTGAATGAGTTCTCACAGAGACATACCTTCCACCTCTTAATTCCCTCTAACCCCTTCGATTTACACCCATAAGGAAATAGTCTGTTATCAGTTATAACCAATAACAACCAAAATCTGGTTAGGTGTAAAGTTTGATATTGCCATACTTTGGTGTAAAGTTTGATATTGCCATACTTTGGTGTAAAGTTTGATATTGCCATACTTTGGTGTAAATATAAACCAAATGTGTTCTGGGGTTTGTGTGATCTTCATGCATGACCTTTGACCCTTTAACATGGACCGATTACAATCAAAATGTAATCAAGTGTAGAACTCAATATTACCATACTGTGGTGTAAAATGAACTAGATAGGGATTACACTTGGACTCACACATATGAACGGGAGCACTGACAAAGCCACCCATATATACCCCCTTAGTTAGTCGGGAGTATAACATGGGTTATGTTATTCATTGTTTTATTAGATACCTATATATACCCCCCTCAGTTAGTCGGGAGTATAACATGGGTTATGTTATTCATTGTTTTGTTTGATACCTATATATACCCCCCCTCAATTAGTCGGGAGTATAACATGGGTTATGTTATTCATTGTTTTGTTAGATACCTATATATACCCCCTCAGTTAGTCGGGAGTATAACATGGGTCAGTTATTCATTGTTTTGTTAGATACCTATATATACCCCCCTCAGTTAGTCGGGAGTATAACGTGGGTTATGTTATTCATTGTTTTGTTAGATACCTATATTATATACATGTAAGCATCCTTACCATCAGCTGACAGGTTGTGGAAGTCAATTTCAGCTTAGCGTTGTAAACAACACACCTCTCCGACGTGTGGATGGGCTTTCCGTAGATATCAAAGTCTACCCATTTGATTGGCCCCGCTCCAGTGATGTTGAGATTCACAGTCTCTTTGGTAAACACTCGTTCATATTGCGTATAAATTTCACTTAATGTCTGTGAGATTTGTGACGTGAGTTGGTTCAGCATGTCGCGAACCTCTACCTCGTTTAAGGCCACAGCTATGCTTGGCCGATTCATGGCTACATAGGGTTGCTCTGAGCCAGTACTCTCGGTCTTCCTCCCAGGGCGTTTCCTGGGAATTGGTTTGGGTCGATTTAAAGTACTTGATGCAGAGGACGACTCTGACTCTGAAGAAAATGCATTGTGGGAGGCTGACGGTGAAACAGGTGTTGCCTGAACGTCTTTTTCATTGAACGATGATGAAGACTTAACATTGACAGTAAGTTTACACTTTGTATCTGACACAGGGGGTTGTTTCACTGGAAAGTCTTTAGTATAACCGTTTATCTCCTCATAAATTGGTTGCGAGGCTAACAGTATACGTCTCTCCTCACTTATGTCTACATGATCCGGATAATCAAGAGTTGTGTCCCTTGACTGTTGAAGAGTCGCATCCCGTTGTAAATCTGATGATCTGACCGGCTCCAGATAGCCCTCTGTCGGTAGCTGGCAACTGGCCACAAAGCTGAGTGCAGGTTGGCTAGCCTTGGAGGACACAGGGTCATACACATTCCCATTGGGTGGAGGAGGAGGTGGCTCCTTGGGAACAATTGGCTCATACAGATTGTCCATGGAACCAAGGGGAGAGAACTGTGGCCATTCATCATACTTATCATTGGTTGAACCTGAAGACGTGGATCCACCTGTAGCAACAAAAGATCAAAAATAGGATTATCCACAAAGTGTACTTTCCCACAAAATGTAATTGCCCTCTAGAGGGAAACCAGTAACAACATGAGTCTAAAATCTAAATCTAAAATTAATTCCTGGGAGTCAAGACCACAAACCGCTGTTAAATCAATAAACATGTGTAACAAAATACAAACATTTATAACAAAGGTATAACCTCATTTGGGTCCTTAGTGATAAGTTTTGAATGAAATGTAACACATGAGCACAAACATGATTCCTGGGTGTGGCTCTAAGTACCTTAGGGTTTGATACCTGGGTGTGGCTCTACAGACCTTAGGGTTTGATACCTTGGTGTGGCTCTACAGACCTTAGGGTTTGATACCTGGGTGTGGCTCTACAGACCTTAGGGTTTGATACCTGTATGTGGCTCTAAGTACCTTAGGGTTTGATACCTGTATGTGGCTCAAAGTACCTTAGGGTTTGATACCTGTATGTGGCTCTAAGTACCTTAGGGTTTGATCCCTGTATGTGGCTCTAAGGACCTTAGGGTTTGATACCTGGGTGTGGCTCTAAGGACCTTAGGGTTTGATACCTGGAGTTGGCTCTAAGGACCTTAGGGTTTGATCCCTGGGTGTGGCTCTCAGGACCTTAGGGTTTGATACCTGGGTGTGGCTCTAAGAACCTTAGGGTTTGATACCTGGGTGTGACTCTAAGGACCTTAGGGTTTGATCCCTGGGTGTGGCTCTAAGTACCTTAGGGTTTGATACCTGGATGCGGTTCTAAGGACCTTAGGGCTTGATACCTGGGTGTGGCTCTAAGAACCTTAGGGTTTGATACCTGAGTGTGGCTCTAAGGACCTTAGGGTTTTTAATACCTGGGTGTGGCTCTAAGAACCTTAGGGTTTGATACCTGGGTGTGGCTCTAAGGACCTTAGGGTTTGATACCTGGGTGTGGCTCTAAGGACCTTAGGGTTTGATACCTGGGTGTGGCTCTAAGGACCTTAGGGTTTGATACCTGGGTGTGGCTCTAAGGACCTTAGGGTTTGATACCTGGGTGTGGCTCTAAGGACCTTAGGGTTTGATACCTGGGTGTGGCTCTAAGGACCTTAGGGTTTGATACCTGGGTGTGGCTCTAAGGACCTTAGGGTTTGATACCTGGGTGTGGCTCTAAGGACCTTAGGGTTTGATACCTGGGTGTGGCTCTAAGGACCTTAGGGTTTGATACCTGGGTGTGGCTCTAAGGACCTTAGGGTTTGATACCTGGGTGTGGCTCTAAGGACCTTAGGGTTTGATACCTGGGTGTGGCTCTAAGGACCTTAGGGTTTGATACCTGGGTGTGGCTCTAAGGACCTTAGGGTTTGATACCTGGGTGTGGCTCTAAGGACCTTAGGGTTTGATACCTGGGTGTGGCTCTAAGGACCTTAGGGTTTGATACCTGGGTGTGGCTCTAAGGACCTTAGGGTTTGATACCTGGGTGTGGCTCTAAGGACCTTAGGGTTTGATACCTGGGTGTGGCTCTAAGGACCTTAGGGTTTGATACCTGGGTGTGGCTCTAAGGACCTTAGGGTTTGATACCTGGGTGTGGCTCTAAGGACCTTAGGGTTTGATACCTGGGTGTGGCTCTAAGGACCTTAGGGTTTGATACCTGGGTGTGGCTCTAAGGACCTTAGGGTTTGATACCTGGGTGTGGCTCTAAGGACCTTAGGGTTTGATACCTGGGTGTGGCTCTAAGGACCTTAGGGTTTGATACCTGGGTGTGGCTCTAAGAACCTTAGGGTTTGATACCTGGGTGAAGCTCTAAGGACCTTAGGGTTTGATCCCTGGGTGTGGCTCTAAGGACTGTAGGGTTTGATCCCTGGGTGTGGCTCTAAGGACCTTAGGGTTTGATACCTGGGTGTGGCTCTAAGAACCTTAGGGTTTGATACCTGGGTGTGGCTCTAAGGACCTTAGGGTTTGATACCTGGGTGTGGCTCTAAGAACCTTAGGGTTTGATACCTGGGTGTGGCTCTAAGAACCTTAGGGTTTGATACCTGGGTGTTGCTCTAGGGACCTTAGGGTTTGATACCTGGGTGTGGCTCTAAGGACCTTAGGGTTTAATACTTTGGTGTGGCTCTAATGACCTTAGGGTTAAATACCTGGGTGTGGCTCTTAGGACCTTAGGGTTTGATACCTGGGTGTGGCTCTACAGACCTTACGGTCTGATACCTGGGTGTGGCTCTAATACTTTGGTGTGGCTCTAAGGATCTTAGGGTTTGATACCTGAGTGTGGCTCTAAGGACCTTAGGGGTTGATACCTGGGTGTGGCTCTTAGGACCTTAGGGTTTGATACCTGGGTGTGGATCTAAGGACCTTAGGGTTTGATACCTGGGTGTGGCTCTAAGGACCTTAGGGTTTGATACCTGGGTGTGGCTCTACAGACCTTAGGGTTTGATACCTGTATGTGGCTCTAAGTACCTTAGGGTTTGATACCTGTATGTGGCTCAAAGTACCTTAGGGTNAGGTGTGGCTCTAAGAACATAAGGGTTTGATACCTGGGTGTGGCTCTTAGGACCTTAGGGTTTGATACCTGGGGAAGGCTCTAAGGACCTTAGGGTTTGATCCCTGGGTGTAGCTCTAAGAACCTTAGGGTTTGATCCCTGGGTGTGGCTCTAAGAACCTTAGGGTTTGATACAAGGATGTGGTTCTAAGGACCTTAGGGTTTGATCCCTGGGTGTGGCTCTAAGGACCTTAGGGTTTGATGCCTGGGTGTGGCTCTAAGAACCTTAGGGTTTGATACAAGGATGTGGTTCTAAGGACCTTAGGGTTTGATCCCTGGGTGTGGCTCTAATAACCTTAGGGTTTGATACCTGGGTGTGGCTCTAAGGACCTTAGGGTTTGATACCTGGGTGTGGCTCTAAGGACCTTAGGGTTTAATACTTTGGTGTGGCTCTAAGGTCCTTAGGGTTTGATGCCTGGGTGTGGCTCTAAGAACCTTAGGGTTTGATACCTGGGTGTTGCTCTAGGGACCTTAGGGTTTGCTACCTGGGTGTGGCTCTAAGAACCTTAGGGATGATACCTGGGGGTGGCTCTTAGGACCTTAGGGTTTGATACCTGGGTGAGGTTTTAAGGACCTTAGGGTTTGATCCCTGGGTGTGACTCTAAGGACCTTAGGGTTTGATACCTGAGTGTGGCTCTAAGGACCTTAGGGTTTGAAACCTGGGTGTGGCTCTGAGGACCTTAGGGTTTGATACCTAGGTGTTGCTCTAAGGTCCTTAGGGTTTGATGCCTGGGGGTGGCTCTAAGAACCTTAGGGTTTGATCCCTGGGTGTGGCTCTAACGTCCTTAGGGTTTGATGCCTGGGTGTGGCTCTACGGACCTTAGGGTTTGATACCTGGGTGTAGCTCTAGGGACCTTAGGGTTTGATACCTGGGTGTGGATCGATCCCTGGGTGTGGCTCTCAGGACCTTAGGGTTTGATACCTGGGTGAGGCTCTAAGGACCTTAGGTTTTGATCCCTGGGTGTGGCTCTAAGAACCTTAGGGTTTAATACCTGGGTGTGGCTCTAAGGACCTTAGGGTTTGAAACCTGGGTGTGGCTCTGAGGACCTTAGGGTTTGATACCTGGGTGTAGCTCTAGGGACCTTAGGGTTTGATACCTGGGTGTGGTTCTAAGGACTTTAGGGTTTGATACCTTGGTGAGGCTCTAAGGACCTTAGGGTTTGATCCCTGGGTGTAGCTCTAAGAACCTTAGGGTTTGATCCCTGGGTGTGGCTCTTAGGACCTTAGGGTTTGATACCTGGGAGTGGATCGATCCCTGGGTGTGGCTCTCAGGACCTTAGGGTTTGATACCTGGGTGGGGCTCTAAGGACCTTAGGGTGTGATACCTGAGTGTGGCTCTAAGGACCTTAGGGTTTGAAACCTGGGTGTGGCTCTAAGGACCTTAGAGTTTGTTACCTGGGTGTGGCTCTAAGAACCTTAGGGTTTAATACCTGGGTGTGGCTCTAAGGACCTTGGGGTTTCTGGGTGTGGCTCTAAGGACCTTAGGGGTTGATGCCTGGGTGTGGCTCTAAGAACCTTAGGGCTTGATACCTGGGAGTGGCTCTAAGGACCTTAGGGTTTGATACCTTGGTGTGGCTCTAAGGACCTTAGGGTTTAATACCTGGGTGTGGCTCTAAGAACCTTAGGGCTTGATACCTGGGAGTGGCTCTAAGGACCTTAGGGTTTGATTCCTGGGTGTGGCTCTAAGAACCTTAGGGTTTGATACCTGGAGGTGGTTCTAAGGACCTTAGGGTTTGATACCTGAGTGTGGCTCTAAGGACCTTAGGGTTTGAAACCTGGGTGTGGCTCTAAGGACCTTAGAGTTTGTTACCTGGGTGTGGCTCTAAGAACCTTAGGGCTTGATACCTGGGAGTGGCTCTAAGGACCTTAGGGTTTGATGCCTGGGGGTGGCTCTAAGAACCTTAGGGTTTGATCCCTGGGTGTGGCTCTTAGGACCTTAGGGTTTGATACCTGGGAGTGGCTCTAAGGTCCTTAGGGTTTGATGCCTGGGTGTGGCTCTAAGGACCTTAGGGATTAATAACTGGGTGTGGCTCTAAGGACCTTAGGGGTTGATACCTGGGTGAGGCTCTAAGGACCTTAGGGGTTGATCCCTCTAGGGACCTTAGGGTTTGATACCTGGGTGTAGCTCTAGGGACCTTAGGGTTTGATACCTGGGTGTAGCTCTAGGGACCTTAGGGTTTGATACCTGGGTGTAGCTCTAGGGACCTTAGGGTTTGATACCTGGGTGTGGATCTAATGACCTTAGGGGTAAATACCTGGGTGTGGCTCTTAGGACCTTAGGGTTTGATACCTGGGAGTGGCTCTAAGGACCTTAGGGTTTGATGCCTGGGGGTGGCTCTAAGAACCTTAGGGTTTGATCCCTGGGTGTGGCTCTTAGGACCTTAGGGTTTGATCCCTGGGTGTGGCTCTAAGAACCTTAGGGTTTAATACCTGGGTGTGGCTCTAAGGACCTTGGGGTTTCTGGGTGTGGCTCTAAGGACCTTAGGGGTTGATACCTGGGTGTGGGTCTAAGGACCTGAGGGTTTTATCCTTGGGTGTGGCTAAAAGGACCTTAGGGTTTGATACCTGGGTGCTGTATGTGGCTCTAAGTACCTTAGGGTTTGATACCTGGGTGTGGATCTAAGGATCTTAGGGTTTGATACCTGGGTGAGGCTCTAAGGACCTTAGGTTTTGATCCCTGGGTGTGGCTCTAAGAACCTTAGGGTTTAATACCTGGGTGTGGCTCTAAGAACCTTAGGGTTTGATACTTAGGGTTTGATACCTGGGTGTGGCTCTTAGGACCTTAGGGTTTGATCCCTGGGTGTAGCTCTAAGAACCTTAGGGTTTGATCCCTGGGTGTGGCTCTTAGGACCTTAGGGTTTGATACCTGGGTGAGGTTTTAAGGACCTTAGGGTTTGATCCCTGGGTGTAGCTCTAAGAACCTTAGGGTTTGATCCCTGGGTGTGGCTCTTAGGACCTTAGGGTTTGATACCTGGGTGTAGCTCTAGGGACCTTAGGGTTTGATACCTGGGTGTAGCTCTAGGGACCTTAGGGTTTGATACCTGGGTGTGGCTCTGAGGTCCTTAGGGTTTGATGCCTGGGTGTGGCTCTAAGAACCTTAGGGCTTGATACCTGGGAGTGGCTCTAAGGACCTTAGGGTTTGATTCCTGGGTGTGGCTCTAAGGACCTTAGGGGTTGATGCCTGGGTGTGGCTCTAAGAACCTTAGGGCTTGATACCTGGGAGTGGCTCTAAGGACCTTAGGGTTTGATACCTTGGTGTGGCTCTAAGGACCTTAGGGTTTTATCCTTGTGTGTGGCTCAAAGGACCTTAGGGTTTGATACCTGGGTGTGGCTCTAAGGACCTTAGGGTTTGATACATTGGTGTGGCTCTAAGGATCTTAGGGTTTGATACCTGGGTGTGGCTCTAAGGACCTTAGGGTTTGATACCTGGGTGTGGGTCTAAGGACCTGAGGGTTTTATCCTTGGGTGTGGCTCCAAGGACCTTAGGGCGAGTCCTGGGAACATATCCCTGTGTCATTATTATAACAGTTACAAGGATTTCTTTTATTGCAGGTTTGTGATAAAACTGCCAAGGAAACATTTGAGTAAGAGTTGCTTAGGTATATTGAATTAGCTACTTAATATAAGGCCCTGTTGCATTGGCCCTCCACTAACCTGACACAAAGCTACAGTCGTCTCCAATGGTAATTGTGTTCCTTCTCGACCGATTGACAATCTGACTGGAGGTCATGTCAGAAATGAGCTGAAAATGAATTAATACTTAAGGTAAACATGTTTAATAACTTGAACTTCACATTATTTATTTGTTTTCTTCTTCTCTCTCTTCAATTTGCCCTAACAGACCCCACCATGTGGTGGGACTAAGCCCTGCTGCTCAATATAATACTTAACCCACATTGCAACCATATTCAAATTTCAGTAAACATAACAAGAGGCCCAGGGGCCTTAATAGCTGACCTGGTATTTTATTTTTCAATTTAAAACCTGCTAAGTACCATTCAGGTTTATCAAAGGAGTACAAGTAACAAAGTTGCATCTTCCATTTATAAATATTCAATTCCCTTTGCCCAAAGATTCTCTAAAACAAGTTTGGTTAGGTTAAAATCCCTTCAATGGTACAGAAGGAGAAGGATCTTTAATGTTTTCCTCTATTTCCCCTAATGGGCCCCACTAATCTGCCCCAAAGAAGGGGAATCCACACACCTCAGTTTAAACAAAATTGAT
>NW_018408884.1:966329-1018530 GCF_002113885.1 Mizuhopecten yessoensis
GGGGGGTTATACCCTCCGTTTATACAAAACTGAGAACCCTTTGGCCAATGATGCTCCTGACCAAATTTGGTCAAAATCCTCTGAGCCATTCAGGACAAGTAGCATTTTAAAGGAAAAAGTTGACGGACGCCGGACGACGGACGCTGCACCATGGGATAAGCTCACTTGGCCCTTCGGGCCAGGTGAGCTAAAAATGCTTGATAATGACTTTGAATGTTCACTAAACATAGGCCATGCATACCACTGTATCAGTGATTTCAAAATTGTATATCTTCTACAAAGATTTTCCCAGATTAAACGTTTCACTCTTACTTAGTATTTGAAGATTGTGGCACTTGCTGCTCAATATAGGAATTCTCAATATGAAACACCTAGATAATACCTATCACTGGGAATAGTTAAATAGGTCACACTACTTCACAGGACATATATACATACCACTGGGCCAGAAATGTCGCAGGCTTCCAGTTTTTTCATTGGCCCGTCACTGGTAAGAGAATTTTCCGTGATTGACTTTGCTCGTTTCACAATAGACGGAGGCCTAGGGGGCGCTCTGGATTTCCTGTTTCCCAATTTACCCAGAAAGCTCTTTCTGCTTTGCGCACGAGGCAGCTCAATTTTTTCAGCTGGGGGTACATCCTGAGTGGGACTAACAGGTTGGTCCAAGTTATCACACCGTACCTCTGTCACACTGGCTGACATTGCAGACGGGATGAAAGAGACGTCGGGTGACGATGGCGACACCGAGGGCTGAGAAGTAGATGAAGACATTCGCGTGTCAATTGGGGGTCTAGGTCGAGCCTCTTTTCCAGGTTTTTGGTCTCCAAGTCCCCGACATATCTTCATTTCTAATTCCTTTGTGAAAATAGAGTTACGATTTTCTGGCGCTTTGGCTGGTGCCTGTGGTCGTATGGGTGCTGCAGATCTTTTAGGACTTTTTGCGCGTCGACGATATTTTGTAGGTTTTCTGTCACTGTTTGGACTTTCTGAACCCCTCTCCTCTGGTCCTTCGTGACTACTGATGCTAGCTGACCGTTCTTTTACAGACTCGTGGCTCTCTGTTGAAGAGGACATCTGTTGTTTAGTGACAGTCGATGTGATGGGTTGGGGTGAGACTGGAGGTTTAGTCTGACCGTGGGATTGTGGGGCTGTCGGGGGAGGTTTAGCAGGTTTTTCAGGCACATTAACTGGCTTAGGTCTGGTAGTTAAAGGTCGTGGTTTTGTAGGTAAACTGGGAGTTTCCTTATCAGAGCCTTTTCTCTCGATACCTTTCTCCGACTCCTTGGAGTTGCCTCCCTTATCCTGTCCTTTTTTATCTATTCCCGGGTCTGAATCCTTCCTGTCCAATATGTTTTCCTTTTTTTCTGTCACTTTATCAGATCCTTTTCTTTCCACTGGTTTCTTCTTTTGGTTTTCCTCTTTGACTTTTTCCAGAGACTTAGAGGGATCCTTTTTAGAAACCTTCGGAGATCCTTTGGAAGCCCTAGGCATTTCTGGAGACTGTTTCACCTTTTTTTGTCCACCATCAGAAGTTGATATGATAACACTTGTTCTTGGTGGCTTGGCAATGGTTGGCAAAACTTTCATTTTCATTACAGGTGAGGATCCTACATTCTCTGTTGCTGATGGCGATGGAGGCCCTTCTGTTTTACTCCCCAGACTCTCAGTAGAACTACCGTCTGAGTTTGTGATTGAACTTTGAGATTTCGTTGTGCTATCTACACCAGACTCCTGCTCTGAGGAACTATCAACTGAGTCTCGACCTCGCCTTAGCATGTTTCTGAAAAATGATGTAATTCCCTTCTTATTTGAGCGTTCTGTTTTTGATTTGCTTGTTTCAACTATTTCTGTTTGAAAGTCTGATGTGCGTTTTGGGGAGAGGGGCTTCTCACCTTGTCCTTGATCAAATATTGGCTTTCCGACAGGAACCATTTTAAAATTAGGTTGATCTGATAAATTTGGAACACTTTTTTTTGCTGACGGTTCAGGGGGTGGACAGGAGGGTGGGCGTGGGGCAGGCTTTTTACCTTTCTTTTTAGAGAGGTCTAAAGTTGCCGCAAGTGATGCTAATTTTGCCTCAAACGCCTTCGACTTGATGCTCCCTTTGGGGAACTTTGACTCAAGTTTTTCTGCTCCCTCCTCTCCTATTTCTACGACTTGCTGTAGTTCTTCCTTTGTGGCCTCTGGCAGGAGTTCATGACCCTCAATACCTTTGAATGATTCGCTATCACTGTACTTTGCTAAAACATTATTCAGAAGATCTACCAAATCCATGCCAGCTGTAGAGGATTCTAAATCAATGTCGGGGTTAAATGTCTCAAATAAATCTTCCCCTTCAGTACTGAACACCTCATCCTCATCCTTCACATCTTTCTCCTCACTTTCATCATATGGCACTCTCTTATCTGGTGAAGCCTCAATCTCCAAGACATGTTTACTTTTCTTTGGTAACTCTGGTTTGACCTTTGATAGATTTGTTTCACTTGAAGATTTGTGCCCTCCAAGTTCTCCGTCATGCTCCGATATTCTCTGTAGTTGAATATTTGATAAATGTTTTGACTTTTCCTCGAACATGTGTTCTAACTTTTTCTTGGAGGATTTATTCCTCAGTGGAAATGTGCCATATCGGCGAGGGATAAGTTTATCACAGTCTCTGAGCGTGGCGAACCTGTCCACCTTCCACAGTGTTAATAACTGAACGTCCTCGAACTCTTTACTCGAGTTTCGTCTCACAGTGTCCACAGTTTTATTGAGAAGGTTACGATTATCACCGTTCCACAAAGTATTTTCTAACGCCAGAAGCAGGAACTCTTTTTCCTCCTCCGTAAAAGAAATGTCCTCACTTGAGTCAGAATCGTCAAGTGTATCTTCAGGTTCAGAGGTCAAATTATCCCATCCACCATCGTCCCCGATCACAATCGGTTCATCCTGCAGAAAAGACACTTTGGACTTGTTCAGCACCATTTTATCGTCTGATGTCACTTCCTGTTTCACATCTGTTTTCTTGGTCGACACATCCTCTGTCTCACGATCTACCGACCTGTGTCGCAGTTCTGGTTTCTGATCGTCAATAACACACCAATCTGCATCACTGATTGGCCAATCGTCAGCACTACTGTCTCGACGTAACTTAGACGACCCATCAAACACATTCTCTAATGTAGCGTTAAAGGATGTTCTCATCAGAAGAGAGCTTCGTTTGGCGGGCACGGGAGAACTCTTTGGTTGTGTGTCTTCAATAATCGAGTGTTCTCCCTTCGGTCGCTGGCAGTTGACGCAGAGTTCCTTTTTCCAGGCATTCTGGATAAATTCGTAGCATGGATGTGACATGCCTTCTTGTCCTTGGATTATCATCTAGGTACAGCATAGTCTACAAAACATAAAACACGCAATTATTCTAAAAATGGTGCATCAATGTATGACATCTACTCTATCAACAAAGACCTCTATTAAAGTCAAATCAAAATATACCAGCTGTGTTTCCCATTTCCTGTCCGACCCATATTTTCATGCCGACGCCAATACATTTTATTGGTTTTTCACAGTACTTCACTGTTATGCATTTATGAGCCGTTTAACTGTTTAATACATATAATTTGCTCGTGGCCAGTGTCCGAGTTTTATTTGAAGATAGTAGCTAAGTAGCCTTACATAATTGTGGTTATGATTTACGCTGGGATCTGTACATTAGTGTGACTGTCTGTCGTCTAGGTGGGGAGATGATGCTGACCGAAAGAGTCAATTTTGAAACACAAAATGCATGATTAAGTTGCTACATAAATACATACACTTGAAGTCAAGTTGGATTTGTATATCTTGTGAATATGTTGTATTTTTTTTAATTAATAAATATGAGATTTTAACCAATATGCAGTGTTAGATTACTGAAAGAGCTTGTTTTATCCTCAAATATTCATGACTCAACAAGGGAAAGGTCAGATCTCAGATAGAATCGGCAAATTGCCATATCTGATTGTAGCCTAATAAGCGAATTAGTAAAATTATCTCATGGCACTGAGGCCAAACAAAACAAATAATGTTCGTCTTAAATATTGTACACAAACTATGAATCTAACCCCTTTCTTTACATTAAGCATACGTGACCCGTTATAATTACTGAACACTTGTTTCTAAACTTTCTTTTTCCCCGTCAAGGAAAGTACGGATACCAGGGTAATTACACTCAGCAGGTATACTAAGTAACAGATATTACAGAACCCTGAAACACAACATCACATTTGTTAGACTTCATAACTTGAATCACATAACTTAGTTAATATACAGATTTTCTGGAGCTCTGAGGAAGGCTAAAATGTGTGTATCACTGCCTGTCTGGGTTCCTGTAGGGTAATGAATTTCCCTCTCCATCAATTACAGCCAACCACATCAACATGAGGTGTATGTAAGTTGGTTTGATGATCGAGAGACACAATATGTTAGTGTGTTAGGGGAGGGGCTTACTAACAGTTTTTTTTATATACACCAGGGGTCGGTGATTAAATGGCCACGTGTAACTCATTTACACATGTTTGTGAGCCCTAGAACACACACTCCCCATATTATAATTGATTTCAGGTGACAAGTGAATTCTTATATATAAACCTCTTCTTAGTAAAGGTTCACGTTTCTCCCCACGTATCTGTTATAAGCTAAAGCTCGTGTTTTACTCTCAAATAGAAATTGGTGTTTCTCTAATGCTGTTACTACAGTATAAAATAAATGTGTCTTACTCCAATCACAGTTAACTCATTCACCCCTGAAGACACATTTAAACTCTTCCAATTCAAGGGTTGGAATAGTTCATTATGAAACTTCAGGGATGAATGAGTTAAAGTTAGAAGTGAGCAGGGGGTTCACACAGCTACATACCCTATACCCACCAAAGTGGTAATCGTAATGTACCTTTGAATCATAACCTCGACCAATGACCATCAACAATCTAATCCCGCATATATCGTGATGTCATTATACTACAAACTTTATACTATGGAAGGACAATAATTTGGTGGTGGTGGGGGGGAAGGGGGTTGTTGTAACCCCCTCAACTAAGGGGGCGATAATAGTTAAGTGTACTACAATAAAGACTGAAGTAGAAATGGACGTCTCCCCCACTTAGTTATTGACTTGGTCATTAGTTCCTACTTCACAGGACTGCGTCTAGGTAGAAATGGACTGTACAAGATTGTAAGGAGGGGGCTTAAAATCCATGGTTTTTAAATCAATTTTTACTTTTGTTCTTTCTTTAAAACTAATTCAAGGCATTCTACTGTATTCTATAATCATTTTCAGGCTGAAAATTTCAACTTTGTGTTATATTTTCAATATGAGAGATATTACTGTATTTTTTATCTTTTCACAAGCGAGATGGCTGACCCGTGGTTTTACAATGAGGCAGATTAACAGCTAATCTGATTTACAGCCTCAGTTGTTGCAGTGCTAACAAGAGATATAAGGCAGCTGTTCAGATTAACAGACAGCTAGCTTTACGCTGACTTTGAGAAGTTGTTGATGAAGGTGACGGATGCCGACAGTAAAGATGTAATCACTGTCTAACGCATGTCCTACCACCATACAAAAATAGTTGATCGGCTTGAGGAGGCATCGCATAACTTATTCCGTCACTTAAATCAAACTGCAAGTAGTTGTATACAAAGATGATGAACTTAAAAAATATACAAACTCATTCTTTGCTGTTGGTTATGTATTATTTGCTGTTGGTATGGAATATTTTGGTGTGGTATGGTTATATACCTACAAACTTTCACAAGATCTCTGAACTGTTCTCTACGAGTTCGAACCTAGTTTATACTTACAGGGATAAGACAGACCACCACCAGCTGATGTGATATGTACAATAACACTTTCTTAAGTGAAATAGGAAGCAAACCAAAACCAAAAACAGTTGAATTAGTTTTTCACTTTAATACAAAATCTAAGTAAATCTATTCAGTTTACTTTATTTAACAAGCAGCTAAATCAATTAAATGCATGCATGTCTGTTTGGACAGTTGTACATGTGTCAATAATAAAATGGTTAGGTTGGCTCAATATCACCATGTACTGCACCCTAATGGCCCAGGCAGGCCTACCTACTGTAATCCGGCTGTGTCCCACTGAATGGTATGGAAGAGGTGACTACGTAGGGCCCCCTGCAGAATTGAGGGTGGGGTGGGGGGTTCCATTGATTTAAGGGACTTTGTTGTGAAATGTATCCATGCTCTACAACTTTCCACCTGCTGTCCTTTCTCTGCTATGTGGCCATCGGTATACACGACATGATTGTGTTGATGGCCCACTGAGACTACATCCTATAGTGAGTAGCCACTGGTAGGGGACCAGCGGGATTAGCATTGATTAGGTCAACGATACTTGATGATATGAGTAATTATCAGGGTGTACAGGAGAGTCTGACCCAGGAATTCAGCCCGAGTGACAGGGGGGAGATCACGACAGACTCCTGACCAGGGAGGAGGTAGACTCAGCAGGCTGGATGGTAGGGGACCTGGCCAAGGAACTCTGCCCTAGAGACAGGGAGATGGGCAGACTCCTGACCAGGAAGGAGGAGGAAGACTCAGCAGGCTAGATGGGGGTTCTGACCAAGGAACTCTGCCCTAGAGACAGGGAGATGGGCAGACTCCCCACCAGGGGGATTAGTAGTACAGACTGTACCATGTTTCTTATGTAAACAAGCCTTGTTCTCTGACCTTCCTCACCATGGTCAATGTTGTGACTGGAGGAGAACCACAGACAAACAGATACACTGCCCACTAGGTCACCGGACCCTCGATCACTATCTACAGAACACTATATGTATAGGAGGAGAACCACAGACAAACAGATACACTGCCCACTAGGTCACCAGCCCCTCTAACACTATCTACAGAACCACAGACAAACACATACACTGCCCACTAGGTCACCGGACCCTCTAACACTATCAACAGAACCACAGACAAACAGATCCACTGACCACTAGGTCACCGGACCCTCTAACACTATCTACAGAAACACTATATGTACAGGAGGAGAACCACAGACAAACAGATACACTAACCACTAGGTCACCGGACCCTCTAACACTATCTACAGAACCAGACAAACAGATACACTGCCCACTAGGTCACCGGACCCTCTAACGCTTTCTACAGAACCACAGACAAACAGATACACTAACCACTAGGTCACCGTACCCTCAAACAGATACACTGCCTACTAGGTCACCGGACCCTCTAACAGTATCTACAGAACCACAGACAAACAGATACACTGACCACTAGGTCACCGGACCCTCTAACGCTTTCTACAGAACGACAGACAAACAGATACACTAACCACTAGGTCCCCGTACCCTCAAACAGATACACTGCCCACTAGGTCCCCGGACCCTCTAACAGTATCTACAGAACCACAGACAAACAGATTCACTGCCCACTAGGTCACCGGACCCTCTAACGCTTTCTACAGAACGACAGACAAACAGATACACTAACCACTAGGTCACCAGACCCTCTAACACTATCTACAGAACCAGACAAACAGATACACTGCCCACTAGGTTACCGGACCCTCTAACACTATCTACAGAACCAGACAAACAGAAACACTGCCCACTAGGTCACCGGACCCTCTAACAATATCTACAGAACCACAGACAAACAGATACACTGCCCACGAGGTCACCGGACCCTCTAACACTATCTACAGAAACACAGACAAACAGATACACTCACCACTAGGTCACCGGCCCCTCTAACACTATCTACAGAACCAGACAAACAGAAACACTGCCCACTAGGTCACCGGACCCTCTAACACTATCAACAGAACCACAGACAAACAGATCCACTGACCACTAGGTCACCGGCCCCTCTAACACTATCTACAGAACCAGACAAACAGAAACACTGCCCACTAGGTCACCGGACCCTCTAACACTATCTACAGAAACACTATATGTACAGGCAGACCACTGGAGAATGAAAGGGACCATTGTATTGCTTCAATAATTCATTGATAGCTTTAATAATACATGTATCCTAAAGATAACTGCTTAATGTAGTCTAGATATAATTTATCAAATTTACTCATTCACCCCTGAAGACACATTTGAACTCTTCCTATTAAAAGCTTGGAATAGTTCATTATGAAACTTCAGCGGTGAATGAGTAAATCATTAATATATTATTCATTAATCTGAAATTTATTCATTTTGGTGTTTGCTTAATATGAAGGAAACCAGAGTACCTGGAGAAAACCCAGGTGTTCAGGCAGATGACCCCATACAATGTACCTCTTTACGTCTAATCAGGGAATCGAACCCCCGCTGCCTTGGTGAAAGGTGAGCGTGCTATACATTGCGCCACCCGACCACCCAATTGATTATATCATACATTTTATTCTGATGACAACATTTTAGTTTCCGACATGTTTTTTAATCCCTAGTTTCGTACACTTTTATATTTACTAACACACATATGCTATAATTGTCATCACCTGGCTGTACATACAAAGCTACTGCTGCTGAGGGTGGTATGGACCAACTATTTATTAAGTAGAATGTGAAGGAAATAAACTGTTTTAATTTCTGAGGAATACCACCAATTCACCGCATCAAACATCACAGCTATTACAATGTAAATGATTTCTTTAATTGACAATCACTCTAGCCTGGATGAATGTGGGCAGGAAATCAAACCAGGCTGTCTCTACTAGATGTCATTACCAGTTTTACACTTTCCACATGTAAGTACATTTTAATAGCAATGATACCAGCCTAATGATATTGCACAACCCCAGAACTAGTATCAAAGTATTAATCCTATAGCAATCACAAACCATTGTACATTATAAATCCTGACCTATAATTACTGTACAGTATAAATCCTGAGCTATAATTACTGTACAGTATAAATCCTGAGCTATAATTACTGTACAGTATAAATCCTGAGCTATAATAACTGTACAGTATAAATTCTGAGCTATAATTACTGTACGGTATAAATACTGAGCTATAATTACTGTACAGTATAAATACTGAGCTATAATTACTGTACGGTATAAATCCTGAGCTATAATTACTGTACAGTATAAATACTGAGCTTTAATTACTGTACGGTATAAATCCTGAGCTATAATAACTATGGTATAAATCCTGAGCTATAATTACTGTACAGTATAAACCCTGAGCTATAATTATTGTACAGTATAAATCCTGAGCTATAATTACTGTACAGTATAAATCCTGCGCTATAATCACTGTACAGTATAAATCCTGAGCTATAATCACTGTACAGTATAAATCCTGCGCTATAATCACTGTACAGTATAAATCCTGAGCTATAATCACTGTACAGTATAAATCCTGAGCTATAATTACTGTACAGTATAAATCCTGAGCTATAATTATTGTACAGTATAAATCCTGAGCTATAATTACTGTACGGTATAAATACTGAGCTATAATTACTGTACAGTATAAATACTGAGCTATAATTACTGTACAGTATAAATCCTGAGCTATAATTACTGTACGGTATAAATCCTGAGCTATTATTAAACTGCCCCCGTATAATCCCCGAGCTTTCATTGGACTGCTCAGTATAATTCTATAGATTGAATCCTATTTGTTTACAGTCGGCCTACACTACTACACCAATCGTCTCACTGAGCCTGGATCTTCACAGCAGAAACACCATCCACTGTGTTAAATTGTGCATGTTATATGTTGCACACAGTCTGCAGACGATTTCATGCATTTCATTCTGGTATAAACTGTACACCAAACGACCTACCTTCACAGAACCAGGGAAGTTCATACATTACATCTGTATACATTGATTATTACAGGTCTCACAGAGAGTGAGGACGGTGGCCTCCACATACTGTCACACACTGACCTTCTTCCTCCCACAGGTCACATATCTCCTGTGACTCACACACGTCCTAATTAACCAACCTTCAAAATTAATGCTTACATTCTGTTAGGTTCATGCTTCCATTACAAGAGGATCATCCCATTGTGTAACTCGAGGGGTGACCAGGTCTGGATCAATATTTCACAACATTGAGCTGTCTCAGCAACCCAAACACAACTGTTGCCACTCCATGGGAGTGCTTACCCGATTATCAGGGATTTATCAGGAGCAGGTACACTACAACTGTTGCCACACCCTCGGAACATGCATGTAGATTATTACACAGAGGGTTAGACAACTGTTGAGTATGCACATCAAGTACCAGGTATAGGAGATAATTCTTATCAAGATGGTCCCACTATCAATATCAACGGTTTGAATATTGATGAATACGGTATAGCTATTGAGGCCACCATTATAACAACACATTAATATTTATATCAATAATAGCACAAAACCTGTTGATTGACTTCATTTCAAAGCAGACTATTTCATTAACATCTTTTATGGGTATAACAGTCAGACTTTAATGTTTGGGCTGCTATTATGCTGAAATATAACCAAGGCATATTTATGCTTACTCATAAACAGTCGATAACTCGTGGATAGTTGCGCCCCTCAAGGTGCCTGACCATAGCCCCAAAGGTATATTTTTAGTAAGCATGACCTTGACCTTATTAAACCCCTAATTTACTTAATATCACTATATATATTCACTGTAGTGTAATTGGTAACCCATGGCCTTGGATATACATGTATATATGGCAACCAATAGATATATGAAAACCCATTGATAGATGTTAACACATGGATATACGAAAACCCTTGAATAGATGGAAACCCTTGGATAAATGGTAACCAATGGATAGATGGTAACCAATGGATAAATGGTAACCAATGGATAGATGGTAACCAATGGATAAATGGTAACCAATGGATAGATGGTAACCAATGGATAGATGGTAACCCCTGGATAGATGGTAACCAATGGATAGATGGTAACCAATGGATAGATGGTAACCAACGGGATAGATGGAAACCAACGGGATAGATGGTAACCCCTGGATAGATGGTAACCTCTGGATGGTGATTCCGTGCAGTGATTGGAGAGAGAGTACTGGAGTCATTGATATTCTCAGTGTGATCCCTCCCATACAGTGATGAGAGTGAGTATTGAGTCAGTGTGATCACTCCCATGCAGTGATGGGAGAGAGTGAGTATTGGAGTCATTGATATTCTCAGTGTGATCACTCCCATACAGTGATGGGAGAGAGTGAGTATTGGAGTCATTGATATTCTCAGTGTAATCCCTCCCATACAGTGATGAGAGTGAGTATTGAGTCAGTGTGGTCACTCCCATGCAGTGATGGGAGAGAGTGAGGATGGAAGGGCTGCTATATCAACACAGTGATGGAAGATTGCAGAATGTTGCATAGGAGAAAAAATCAATTAACAAGAGTACAGGGGTTCACCAGAGGGGTCAATATAGCTAACTTAGAGGTACCGGGGAGGGGGCCAACAATTATATACATGTTGTACATTATAACAGCCAGTTTAGAGGTACCAGGGAGGGGCCCACAGTTATATACTAATTGTATATTATATCACAAGACTGCTAACACAACTATCGTGGTATTAGTTTATTAATTCTAATACTTGAAAAATTACGTACTGTTTTCATTACTGTGAAAGCAGGTTTATGTTATAGGATGTTTGGTGTTGGCCTCGTGATTTATATTATAACCTAAAATATAAACTGTTACCAGGGTATCAATGTGATTAGAATACATTATACACTATGCATGAAGCTGTAGGTGATAGCAGTTTGTCTATCGAGAACCATCAATAATATAGGTTCTCTTGGTTTTTTTCCAGGTCCTGCTTCAGAATATGTCTTTTGTCATTGTTAGAAACATTCTCAAAATTGATATGTCCCACTTTTAAATTTCAGCTCTGAACAAATAATATACAATTCCTAACCATTCTTGTTATTATTTACAGGCTCATGTGTGTATTACAATAATAACAACATTTTGTAAAATTTCAGTAAAATTCAGAGAATTACTAGATATTCACAGTTAATAATTGAAAAATTCACAAAAAAAGGAGCAAGATATCTCTTGAATATGAATATAAGTCAGATATATCTGGGACAATTTAAAAACAATCATCAATTTCCGACACAAAGAATAGAATCCATCAACCAGTTTGAGTAGAACTAATGATCAGCGTCTGAAAGCTGAGCTTAAAAGCAATGAGACGCAAGAAACGAGACTTGGAGCCAGTCACGAAGGACAGCATACATCAATAATTGATCATGTTCAACAAGAAACGATCCCATCTCTTTAAATTCCTCATGTTACCATATAAAAATGCAAATTTTCCCAACCGCAAAATCTATAAATTTCCAATAAGTATAGTCAGCTTGTGAGTTGACTTCAACAGAAAGATGATTAAAATATACTTTGTGAAATGTACAACGGGAAAATCTTCTGGGAGGATTAAAAACTGACAGTAGTTTATGATTACGAAAGGTTTGGTTATATATTACTGATTATAATTTGATTGAATTAATACAGATATGCTTTCGTAATTTATATGTTGTTTCTTCTCAAGCAAATGAATTGATCAATTACATTAGTTAACTCATTCACCCCTGAAGTTTCATAATGAACAATTCCAACCTTTGAATTGGAAGGGTTCGAATGTGTCTTCAGTGGTGAATGAGTTAACCTGTTGATTCAGCAGACTACCAGTACTGGTACACAGAAATGATAGTAATAAATTACTGAATGTACCTTAATTATAAGAATACAAACAAAAATATATATATCAAGATACAGAAAGTCATAATAATGCTTAATGAAAATTGATAAATACCAGTATACATTGTAGAAAGGTTTATGTATCACAACCAGTAAGTGATTATGTGTGACGTTTCCGTGACTAATACGAAATTTACCCTGTGATCTTCATCAGACAAAAAAACAATTCATACATGATATTGAAGCTATATGTTCATCCCTGAACAAATGCATAACAAAACAGTAAATCTATTTTTAGCTCTGTCCTAATAAATGTATAAAACCTGTACCTTGAGCAGCTAGAATGTCCTAGTCACAGAGTACACACTTAGTGACAGGAGTCCATTGTTAACTTGTTACTGACACACATCAATAGAAAACTGATTCCGTAGAATATTATCACAAAGGATAGCAGATGGGCACAAAATGTTAACGAAAGGCTATAATCGTAAAATATTTAAACCATAACTACAACGCAGTTTCAAATGACCCCTATACAAAGATATACATGTACCCTTAGTTTACCCTTCAAACATTGTACTAAGTTGTACAGGTATCGTATTACCTTTTATGGGGAAGTTCTTTACCTGGCGTGACAAAGTGTATATATATATATAGTCTAACTTTTTTATGTGTACATATAATTACTGGATTGTGTATCATACAGGAATAATCTCAATTACCTAATATTTTAAACAAAATGTTTTTTTGAATTTATATACATATACCTATTTGGACTTATGAATGTGTTAGCCTCATTCCTTTAATAGATTACACAGAGATCGAGTCTGACAGTCAACAGGAACACAACATGTATCATTTGAATATGTCCAAACAAGCTGAAGTAATTATTGCTTATGTTTGTAAACAAATTAGATTCACCATTTTGTTAATAGAAGCCTGAAATATACATTGAGTTCAGTACAAACACCGGAACACATTATTAGTTTTAGCTGTTTCTTATAGATTTTGACCTGATAAGGTAAATGTCTCACAAACACTAAAACCAACGTATGAAAACACGTACATCAAATCCACAAAGAGTCAACTTTAGCATTGTTTTCCCTATCAGCAAAATGTATATGAAGGAGGCCAGGTAAACCATTACAACAAGCCACCTTTATCCCCGATATAAATGATAGAGAAACTCATAAAAATTACAGAAGTATAAAACAAGAGATCCCCGAGGGATATTGGTATCCACCAAAAGAGGTTTGTGATATCAATAATTTATATCTAGAATCAAACACTGGAAAGGAATGTAGAGTTTGTCCTCCAAGGCTTGGAATATATTACTTCATAACGATACTATGTTTACCATTAAGAAACATATGTATTTTTGCTTTGTGACCTTCACCATTGACCTTGCATCCAGAAAGCCTTCAATATTACTGTATATGTCATTGTGTAATGGTTACTGTTAAGAAAGATATGTATTTTTCCTTTGTGACCTTCACCACTGACCTTGCATTCAGAAAGCCTACAATATCACTGTATATGTCATTGTGTAATGGTTACTGTTAAGAAGACTAAATCTTAACTTCACAGCACTATTTGAATTGATCTTGCACCTTGGAGACATTTGACATCAATCTCAACACTATTACAATGCTATACAATGTACATATTTATACAATCAAAAATATATTCAGGTTGACCTATAGATATGACCTTGACCCTTTTGCCGTTACCTTGACCAAAAGATCATTTATATAGCATAAATAAATCCAAAGGCTTCATAGTGTTATTTCAGTAATGCTGGTCAGACTCTGAAATGAACCATTTTTTTATGTTTCGTGACATCTACCAAAATTATACTGCATGATATATGGTAAATCATACATCAAATTAAAGAAAACAATATTTTCCTGTCGATCTAGATTGCTCCTGGCGTGACATTATGAACTGTTATGACAAAATCTCAAGTTGTCTGGAACGGGGTCATTTTACTAGGCGGACAGAGTTTGTAACCTTGTTTATTAATTATATTAAGGGTGTATATTGACAGACGAGGCTAGTACCTGTGATCTCCCAACCACTCCCTGAGAAATAGTGAAAACAGGAATTGTTTCCAGACAGATGGACCACAGTTGAAAGGCAATTCTAAAAGCCCACCACAGATGACAGTGGGCTTAAAATACATGAAATTTATCAGGGCCCTGTTTTTTAACCCCAACTTAATAAAGACTTTTCCTTGACGTAATCAATACTTTCCCTCTAAATTTGAATTAAGCCCCTACCATTTCATTTGCAATGTTTTCAATCTTGTCCTGGACACTAAATAAAAATCAGGGTGAACACCCGTACGTTTCAATTACCCTAAACACTAAATCACATGATACTACATGTACAAAACACCAGTGATTTTTACGATGAATTTGGGGCCTTATAAAAAACCCTTCCCCTATTTAAAATCTGCTGTACTTTCCCATAATCAAAACGAAAATCTATTTATTTTCTCATAATCATGCTTTTTGTGTGCAATATTTGTACAAAGTTACAAGGCATAGTATGTGGAAATGAGAAGAAAAACCCCAGTGTACAATTTTTAACAATCCAATATCAAATAGAATTCTTCAAAATTATAAAGATACACCGTCAAATGTTCATCTTGGTTGAACTTTCACCTTTTTCACCCAGAGCAAATATCCGACAGTCACCAAGTATCTGTCAGTCACAGCACATGTACTATACATGTCACGTTGATGAGGGTGACATTAACACTCGGCTGGGCGAAAATGGATTTTTACTGGTGAAGGTAGAAAGTTCCCTGGTATATTGAACTAGTAATAAACAGCTGATGAGGGTGCCATTAACACTCGGCTGGGAGAAAATGGATTTTTACTGGTCAAGGTAGAAAGTTTCCTGGTCTATTGAACTAGTATTGAACAGCTGGGTTAAAATAGATTTTTACTGGAGGAGGTAGATAGTTTCCTGGTATATTGAACTAGTATTGAACAGCTGATGAGGGTGACATTAACACTCGGCTGGATGAAAATAGATTTTTACTGGTGGAGGTAGAAAGTTTCCTGGTATATTGAACTAGTATTGAACAGCTGGGTTAAAATAGATTTTTACTGGTGGAGGTAGAAAGTTTCCTGGTATATTGAACTAGTATTAAACAGCTGATAAGGGTGACATTAACACTCGGCTGGGCGAAAATGGATTTTTACTGGTGAAGGTAGAAAGTTTCCTGGTATATTGAACTAGTATTGAACAGCTGGGTTAAAATAGATTTTTACTGGTGGAGGTAGAAAGTTTCCTGGTATATTGAACTAGTATTGAACAGCTGATGAGGGGGACATTAACACTTGGCTGGGCGAAAATGGATTTTTACTGGTGAAGGTAGAAAGTTTCCTGGTATATAGAACTAGTATTGAACAGCAACCACAAGGAATGGAAAGAAAACCTGAACTGTTCTGCTAAACATTGATTGAGAACTGACAATTGAATATGGAGTGCTAACAGTAGATCAAATTATGATGATCATGTTCAACAACGTGATACATAGGGCCACAGGGTGTGACATCTGTTACCAAATTGTTCATTAAAACACTTGTATCCAGTTGGTAGTACAGAATAGCTGAGTGACATCTGACTTAAGTACCCGACAGCTGAGTGACATCTGACTGAAGTACCCGACTGGCCGAGTTTATTCAACAGAACACTTCAGAGGTTTCTGGTTGGTAGTCCACAGAACTAGTTGAATAGGTTATTTTCCAACATTCAGGGGAGATAATAACCTCTGTCAAAGAAGAAATATGAAAGTCGAGGGAAACCCTCCTACGTTGAGGGCATCCACTGTTCGGGGATTGAACCCAGGGCCCTTCAACTCTGGCAATCCCTATCCCAACTATTGCCGGAGAATTAACACAATTGAAGAAAGGGAATAGTTCTGTATTTTAAGCAGTTTTTGGAAAGAAATACATGGAATTCTGACTAAACTATTGTTTATATATATGTATGGGATTTAACATCCTCACAACAGCTAAGGTCATATTATGAGGACTGGGCCCACTTGTATAAAACATCTCATAGTTAAGGAAAATCTCAAGCAATGTATTGTCTATGGGAAATCTTAGACTTGAGGAAATCTCACCGAGTTGAGATGTTTTATACAAGTGGGCACAGGTGCCAAAATAGGGAGACACCAGCGAAAGGAGAGAGTATATAGGGAAAAGAACAGATAAAGTTCCTAAGCATTGTAATGTCTCCATACTTGTACCAGAAGACATAAGAAGACACCAAATCAGCAGGGGTTCTCATACTAGTCGCCTCCTAAGGTGACATGTAGTGCGATGCTGCCGGAGATTCTTCCCCTTCAGAAGGATAAACAATCTAACAGTAAAACGGACTGTTTAGGTTAAAGGTGTAGTTGACCTTACTGAAATCTACAACATACTCTCTCCGACCAAATAAAGTGTTATCATCAGACCATGCTTTAACCCGAGGATAATAAAGTGTTATCATCAGACCATGCTTTAACCCGAGGATAATAAAGTGTTATCATCAGACCATGCTTTAACCCGAGGATAATAAAGTGTTATCATCAGACCATGCTTTAACCCGAGGATAATAAAGTGTTATCATCAGACCATGCTTTAACCCGAGGATAATAAAGTGTTATCATCAGACCATGCTTTAACCCGAGGATAATAAAGTGTTATCATCAGACCATGCTTTAACCCGAGGATAATAAAGTGTTATCATCAGACCATGCTTTAACCCGAGGATAATAAAGTGTTATCATCAGACCATGCTTTAACCCGAGGATAATAAAGTGTTATCATCAGACCATGCTTTAACCCGAGGATAATAAAGTGTTATCATCAGACCATGCTTTAACCCGAGGATAATAAAGTGTTATCATCAGACCATGCTTTAACCCGAGGATAATAAAGTGTTATCATCAGACCATGCTTTAACCCGAGGATAATAAAGTGTTATCATCAGACCATGCTTTAACCCGAGGATAATAAAGTGTTATCATCAGACCATGCTTTAACCCGAGGATAATAAAGTGTTATCATCAGACCATGCTTTAACCCGAGGATAATAAAGTGTTATCATCAGACCATGCTTTAACCCGAGGATAATAAAGTGTTATCATCAGACCATGCTTTAACCCGAGGATAATAAAGTGTTATCATCAGACCATGCTTTAACCCGAGGATAATAAAGTGTTATCATCAGACCATGCTTTAACCCGAGGATAATAAAGTGTTATCATCAGACCATGCTTTAACCCGAGGATAATAAAGTGTTATCATCAGACCATGCTTTAACCCGAGGATAATAAAGTGTTATCATCAGACCATGCTTTAACCCGAGGATAATAAAGTGTTATCATCAGACCATGCTTTAACCCGAGGATAATAAAGTGTTATCATCAGACCATGCTTTAACCCGAGGATAATAAAGTGTTATCATCAGACCATGCTTTAACCCGAGGATAATAAAGTGTTATCATCAGACCATGCTTTAACCCGAGGATAATAAAGTGTTATCATCAGACCATGCTTTAACCCGAGGATAATAAAGTGTTATCATCAGACCATGCTTTAACCCGAGGATAATAAAGTGTTATCATCAGACCATGCTTTAACCCGAGGATAATAAAGTGTTATCATCAGACCATGCTTTAACCCGAGGATAATAAAGTGTTATCATCAGACCATGCTTTAACCCGAGGATAATAAAGTGTTATCATCAGACCATGCTTTAACCCGAGGATAATAAAGTGTTATCATCAGACCATGCTTTAACCCGAGGATAATAAAGTGTTATCATCAGACCATGCTTTAACCCGAGGATAATAAAGTGTTATCATCAGACCATGCTTTAACCCGAGGATAATAAAGTGTTATCATCAGACCATGCTTTAACCCGAGGATAATAAAGTGTTATCATCAGACCATGCTTTAACCCGAGGATAATAAAGTGTTATCATCAGACCATGCTTTAACCCGAGGATAATAAAGTGTTATCATCAGACCATGCTTTAACCCGAGGATAATAAAGTGTTATCATCAGACCATGCTTTAACCCGAGGATAATAAAGTGTTATCATCAGACCATGCTTTAACCCGAGGATAATAAAGTGTTATCATCAGACCATGCTTTAACCCGAGGATAATAAAGTGTTATCATCAGACCATGCTTTAACCCGATTTCTCGGTTTTAACATCTTTAATGAATTAGCGCAAGAGAACATGTATGTCGGTCATAAGTAGCTATACAGACCATGTAATATGTTTCCACTGCAATAACGGTTTGCACTCCAGGTGTTCACGATGTTTTATAATACATGTATTGAAATTCACAGATAACGGAGTACAGTGTATTTTTGTCAGGCTGATAAATGTTGAACACTTCAAATCCTCTTAGCATGACCTCTGTTGTTGTTGAGGACAAAGTGTTCTAGATCTTACACAGTATTGTCTCACACAAAGGGTGCCAAAAATAGCCCTCCCTGACAGTGTGTTACAACAATGTAGAATTGTGTACAGATTTTAATTGAGAAAAAGACAGTCTGGTACACTAGCATTGTTTTTTACCTACATTTTACAACAGCCTGTTCCTTTACGAGCTGGGAAAATATAGCATTATTTCAAATGCGATTGGGACTATATTCCTCATATTTAGCTCATTTTGGGAAAATAAGGCACTTTTTATAAGCTAGGGGAAACAGCCTATATTCGTCTGTAAAACTAAGCAAAACAATCACTGACTAGGCACTCATTCTTATTACTTATAGTCAACATTATCAAATATCCAAAGGCCGAGTGGTTAAGGCATCTGACCATCTAGGGTCATTAGCCCTAGCCCTCCACTGCTTGGTTGTAGGTTCAACGCCTACGTGGGGCAATTGCCAGGTACTGACCACCGGTCAGTGTTTTTTCCGGGTACTCCAGTTTTCATCAACAACCAAAACCTGGCACATTTGACTATAGCTGTTAAAACATAAACAATTAAACCAAGCCCTTGGCAAGTGAACCAACGTTTTGCACTTGAGCTCTAAAACTGGTTGTGCTGGGTGTCGGGCAAGTGGATTTTTACACCCCTGCTCATATCGATTCCGTACATTTATAATTTCTTGATGGCAACCTTGGTAAAGTGTAGGATTTGAAAATTTATAGGTCTCGAGTCTGACCCCTCCAGTATTTATGCTTCTTTCTTTTATTTCTATTTTCAATATTAAAATCAAATTTTTAACAACTACAATTCCGTAAAATAATGAAAAAATAATAAAAGGACTTCAACAAATATTTCATAACAGTGAAAAAAGTTATGAATTGAAGTTTAACATTCACGACAATGGTTAGGACACAGGGTTTAACTTGTCTGTACCCATTACCTTATAATTAATATCTGCACACTGTATCATACATTCCCAGGCATGTCCCAAAGCCAATATCCACTTAAAAGCCATCTAGTAGGGCCAGTATACACACTGTACAGGTCATTAACACAGAAACACTTCCCTCTCTATCTTCTGAACAGGGCATGCAGAAAAATTACCAAACTCAGACATGCTGCCACCTCAGGCACCCAATCTTTGGGAAGCATGAGTTGTATGCACTCACTGTGATTTATAAAGTACACAGACCTCGTCACTCATCATTTCCTGCCAAGTGGCCACTTACAACAGCGAACCACTGTTCACAAGTTAACAAATACTCATCCCTTCAAATCCAAGGTTTTATAACATATCAACAAACAAGTCTGGTTTCCTTGTATTTTGAATCCATACACCTTGATCACCACAAGGGCTATTAGCAAACCGACCCTTAAATGCACACTGGCCCTTAAATGCACACCCTGAAGTTTGTTGGGTGTAGCACCAGCCCCTAATATATTGAGAGTATACGATACACATCTTACTGAATTATAGCTGAAATCCTTCAGCAAGTAACAAACCACAGCAGCTGTCTTAAATCTTTCGCCCCTATGTAACTTTAGTAGACTCTATACTATGCATTGATATGGATGAGTCCATTATGGTCTACAGTGGTGAAAGGGTTTTAATTCCTGAAACTTCAATACCTGTTTCATTCCTGCAAAGTACAAACGATGTTGGCCCATAACCTGAATGGCTCAGTCAACTCAATGGTGGCTTTCTTAGATATCATTGAATACATTTATCATCCTGGTGATCTGAGTTTGATCAACGCTAAAATAAAATATATAGTTACACTAATAAAGGTACAAGGAGTATTAGTTAAATTCTCAAATGCGAGAATAGGAATCAATTCCTATGTTCAACTATGCAATTGTGTGCTCAAAGATATCACTTACAGCTAATGACACAGACAAAAAGGGTTAACACTGAAAATGATATTTCTCCCAAAATAAAATTGTGAAAATGTGATTTTCAAAATTCTTTATTGCCGGAATAAGAAAAGTCTTTTTGACTGTGGATACCGATAGGCTTTTACAAAATGATACTTGGGAGTGATAAACATTTATATAGAGCAGGTCACATCAGAAAAATGATAAAATATCACTGCAATAAAGTACAAAGTTATTCCGTACACTTCAATCATATGATAAGAATTCTCACTGACAATCAACAAAATATACCAAAGAATGTCAATTCCCTATATACACCCTAGTTAACATTACCCCATGTCCAGGAGACAGTGAAGGTGGGGAGGAATGAGTGACCCGGGGTTATAATATTCACAATTTTGATAAAGCACCTTTAAACCTTTCCATCCATAAAGGGGATTGGATTCTTTCATGGGTCTGAGGAAGAACATTGTTGAATTTTTGTCACTTTGACCCCTTTGGCTCAGCCATTGAGGCCCCTGGAGGGTCAGACACTACTTGAGTTTAAATTCTGATCCTCATCATTCATTTTAGGAAATGTTGGTGAAAATTCACCTGTAAGTTTGATAGAAGAAGTATTGTCTTGTACTTCTCCAGACATGTGACCTTTTATGGCCCTGTCCCTTTAGCTTTCTGTGGATAGGGGATGCAGACCCATTTTGAGTATAATTTTGATCTCACCACAGGCTAATAATGATTACCACCATGCCAAAGTGCATTGAAATCTGACAGTTTCTAAACAAAAGCAAAAAATGTGGGTTTTTTTCATGTTTTGCACTAAGTGGCCCCGTATGATCTCCAATATGGGGTCAGCCCCTACCTATATATGTGCAAGAATAAATTCTGATGATCATCTCAGCATCGATCGTTCTATGAATAGTTGGTGAAAATTCACATTTTGTTTCAAAAAAAGGTATTTTTAAGGCTTTGCACTCTGTGATATATAGAAAAAAAATGTGTCTAAATGTGTAGGAAATAATGAAATCATCAACATCAGTAAAATAGTTTAAAATATTCTTGGATAAGTTGAAAAATAAATTATTCACATTTTAACAGCCCCATTTTAATGTTCCAAATTTTATTTGACATCACCTCATCTTAAACCATAAACATCAAATAAAATCTCATGTAACTTTAATATGCAGAATATTGGCATCAAATCTTCCAAAATTAATAAGTACCATATATAATATTAAATTATCAAATTTAATGTATATATATATTATGTGTCTAAAATGTCTAAATTCTAACCCTTCGGAAAAACGAGTTATATACCACGCATCATTGAATACAAACTAATGTATGCGTATCGTTATGTTAACAACAAGATTACCGTTATATAACTAACGGTATATCATAATATATATAGTATAATGAAAAGGGACAGTTATAGCGAAAAACCGCGAGTTAGTGAGAAAAACATTCGGTAATAGTAAATACCACAATGTGCTTGTCACGAATCAAATGGCAGTCGTAGTATACGACCGAAAATCCAATATCCTGTCTTGGTGTAACAATCCTTTATCAGCTGTCAAAATCGATATTGACACATTCGACCTGTCATCGCTTGTTTCATCCAGTTTTTCCCGAATTAATTCTATTTTTGATACAAACTATTTTTTCAGGTCGACTAGGATTTCCTAAAATACCTATTTCAACATTAAAAAGTGTGACATATCTCACCTCCATTTCATGCCATTCTCTGTTCCCTGACAAAGGATCTCTGTTGTGTATTTACCCGACAGTTCTTGTCCAGTCATGGTTGAAATGTAAATAGAGACCACATGGGACATTAATTACGACCGCAGTGCACTTCCGGTCTCTATAACATTCCGCTTTCCGGCGAATTGTCCCAAAATTTTGTTTCAATCTTCATGTACTATTTAAGAATAATTTCTGAAAACTCACATTGGATAATGTGAGACTTGTAAATAGTACTTTTTAATTAATAAAAAAGCAGAAAGTGTAAACAATTAAATTGCTACATTATGCACTATTTCATGTCCATATCATTCCGCAGCTGAAGAACGACCATCCCGCCATTGCAGAATTAACAGGTACCCCCCCTCTAAGGGCTATTGGTGAATAATGTCAACATAACCACATGGTCACTGCTATTTTGGTTAATATAGTTGTCAAGTTAACATACGTTTGAAACACATTTGCAAGTCTTCCTGAATTAGTCGTGTTGAGGCGGGGGATTTGTGGGGGGGGTCTTGCTATTCAAGTTAAGCTATTTCAAGTTTAAAAGAACAGTCGTGTTTTCTTACCGGTGGCTACAGTAATCATACGAAATTCGAGCTAAAGTAAAAGCGGGGTTAAATCTGTTCCGACATACACGATCTGTCAATCAACAGCAATGTTAAATATTACAGAACATCATTAATTGTGGAATCACTGCAGTACCGTTCTTGCCAACTGTAGTGTCCAGTTATTATCCCTACAACTTCTAGGGCATTGGCGGTTAAATTTAGACATTTCGACACCGCAAGGTTTCTGAGGAAGAATGGCGTTTCGGCATTTTAAGTCTATGATGTCAGATTAGCATCTTATGATATATACTTACCAGTGGAAAACGTTAAAAAGCGTAAATATTTTGATGGGCAGTCACGAAGACCTTAGAAATGAAAATGCAACGGAAAGACAAATAAATGGAAGAAAACAAAAGAATAAAAATGTGTAATTGAAAACCAGTAAAAGATAAAGCATGGTTACAGAGTTTATTTTCCCGTTAACAAGGTCTTTACCCAATTAATGCAAGTGCCAACAGCTTTGGGAAGTACCCAAGTTTACCTCCAGAGGTGGAAGCAGTTGAAGCTGGAAGTATAATTACTATTAATCGACCGTTGCGTTCTCCACTCCTGTTCCAACTTTCAGGCAGCAATATGTGTATTTAAACAAATTTGACCTACAGTCGTGCCGTATCAAAAAAAGGAGAGAGAGAAAAATATATAAAAAAACAGTAAATCTACAAAAATTGCAAATACTTTTGGGTGCAAATACTGTAGAATGTTAGCCACAATACATACATTTCAAAATTTTGTTCTTGGCCAAAAGTGTTACACAAGAGCCAACTGTGCTATGTGCCGAGAAACTACTATTTGATGATCATGTGGGGCCCTCCGTAACTATGTGCATTAAAAAACTGAAATGGTCCGTAAAAATTTAGAAATTAAAGTTTTATAATTATTGTGACTATAATTCAATCCAATCTGTATACTAATTGTGTGATTCAGTCTACTGACAGTTGTGTTGAGATTTGAGGAGATTCATTTTTACTATCTCTGCAATTTATGGTCCTATATCTTGGTTTTTAGTGCAAAGCAAAAATTGTATTAAAATGAGTTAATTGTGACCCAGTAAGGAAAGAGATGCCGTGAAATTCAGCATTGGAGAAATATAATTTACATCAGAAGTAGAGGAAGTTTCTCAAATTTTGTTCTTACAAAAAAAAGATGCAAAATCAGTAAAATGTCTATAGTATTAATAAATATAACCAAATTTAAGTTAACAGTACTATAGAAATATTAAGAAATATCAAATGAAACATTTTGTAATCAAATGACTATAGTTCCACTCCTGCTTAATTTTCCTGTCATCTTCATAAAAGTAAATTAAGATTGAGGTGTAATATCCCTGAATCCCTTTCTATTGGTCTTATTTACTCCATACCTGATAAAGATGCCTCTCATTGCAAGCGATCTACATTGTAAGGGTGTCCACTGTTTCAGTTGCCCAGTAAAGATGATGGACCTTGGACCCGGCTCGGGCAACACAATGTTGTCTGGACTTCGTCTCAACTTCGAGGGGTTTGATGATGATGTCTCGAAGGAGAGCCATGATTTAACAGTAGATGCCTCGTAAGTGTATTACGGTAAAGTGAACCACCATGATTTATCACCCCTGAAGACACATTTGAACTCTTCCAATGCAAAGGTTGGAATAGTTCATTATGAAATGTCAGGGGTGAGTGAGTTAACAGTAGACGCCTCGTAAGTATTTGTATTACTGCAAAGCGTACCACTGCACCAATATATGATCATGAAGAAAAAATTCCACTTTGCTGTTTGATTCTTAGACCTAGAAGAGTTGCTGCCCCACAATGTATTCATCTCTCATTTTGATGTATATAGGATAGGAACATTGGTGTAAGACTGGCAGTGTATAGGTCCTTATATCAAACTATGAAGTGTGTTTTTTTTAATTAATCAAATTCCCTAAAATTATAATTCTGTAAAATGCACAACAAGATGTGATTTGTATGATTCCTTTCTGTGATAAATAACTTCAATAAGTAGTTCATCATAGTTACAATAGTAAATATATTTACCTTCACAGTACATTTGTATGTAGACATACTGATACGTTCGTAATCTTCAATTCAACAATCCATGAATCGAAATAGTAAACAGTTGCTGACTGTAACTGCCCTTATGGGCTGACCTGTGATACGAACTGTCATCTGATATAAGTTGTTTTGTGTTTTTCAGTTTCTCTAATCCCGATAGTTCTTTCATCTCGTCACATAGCCAGGGACTGGGAGATTTGGCACAAGGTATGGTTTACCCCTACACGGTTCCCATGTCGTTTGATTTCAGTAGAAATATGAGTTCATGCAAATCTGATGAACAAATATATGTGGTATTGGTATCGGATTGCATGAACTCATTCAGTGTGTGGGTATATTTCATTGCTTTTCAAAAAATCCAACTCGACAACAGTGGTGGACAAATGACGTCAACAATGGATGATGTCACGTTACCAAAGCCCAAAACGGTGCTGAAATGTTCAGACATTCAATTGGAGCAGTAGGTAACAATTGATGAATTCAGCCAAAAAGTAGTTCTGGCCTCTTTGTGTAATACAACATCTTGTATTATCATGATACTGGGAAACAGTGTAGTAAATTACAGATGAATATGATAAATAATTCTCAGATCACAAACTGCTGTTGTGATAAAAATGTGAAATTGTGTTTCAAAGTTTTCAGTCGTACGTGTTCCCTATCACAGGTATGAGTTAGTAATGTGTTGTACCATTGTAAACACTACATTGATTTGTGTTTCAGTCACACAGATAACTAGTAACGAAGCGGATGGAACTGCACCTTTGGAGGTTTGTAGAAAAAAGATTCTAGTTGTCTTACATTTTCCATCACTTTTCCATAAAAACAGCAGCAAACATTGGGATTTTTGTCTCGCCGTCACAAAGTGGAAGCGCGACTAAGGTGTTGCGGTTTTCGCAACGGCGGCAATATTAAGTTTTTGCCTTTAAGTTAAGTTTCTCTGAAAGTATAAGTGCTAGACCAATGCAACTAAACTTGTACCATAGATGCAGCTTAGGTATAGTACATCTCAACCCATGCATCAAATGCTGGATGTGGCCTACCTTTCATGGTCCATTGACTTTGTCAGCATCTCCATCAACATTAAGGTCTTGCTTTTAAGTTAGATTCTCTGATATGTGTATTGATGGTCAAGGGGGCCATAGGCGAGACATATCAATCCGAATGTCTTGTGTATATAAAAATCTTGTGCCTGATCACATCAGTGATGTCCCTAGTTTACACTTGATAACTAGGGGTGTTATCACGGTGTGACTGCAGGTACGGAGCCAAAGGTTAAGTTGTATGTGGTCTTCTATGGGTTGACAAACCTGCAAATAAAATCTGCCTATACGTTGAATGTCACAAGAAAAGCATGTATTGATAAAAAAGAGGTAAAGCCATGTGAGCTTAGGCCGTACTGCAGCGTCCATCGTCAACTTTTTAGGTCACCTGAGCTTTAGCCATTTTGAAAAACTATTTCAAACTTACAGTCAAGTTCTGCTTGGCCGATTAAACTGAAACTTTGTAGGAATGATCGACTTATGATCCTGACAAAGTTTTGTTATTTTTCAGGTCGATCAGAAACCCAATTTGGCTGCCATGGCTGCTATTTTGAAAATACCTATTTCAAAGTTCTAATAGGCCGATCTAACTGAAAACCTTAAGGCCCATGGGCCTCTTGTTCTTTTAAACGACTTCTATTGAATAACTAGAGGACCTAGGGTCATGATATTTGGCCAGTAGGTACCTGGGATAGAGTGCTATAAAGTTTCCTCATTAAAATGACCTTGACCTACTTTCAAGGTCACAGAGCTCAAAAATGTTAAAAACTTCAAACAACAATATCCTAAGAACCATTTGGACTAGAGTCATGGTACTTGGGTATGTTATGTAAACCAGCAGTGTGAATCTTTTTCTTAAATACAGTAATGAGGTCATATGTCAACTTTAAGTGCAAGTCGGGGGTCAAATGTCAACATGGGTTAAAAGCTTTAACAGTCTTCTCCAATTCCACAAGGCCCAGGGTCATAATATTTGGCCAATAGGTACCTTGGATGGAGTGCTATAAATTTCCTTTTTAAAATGACCTTGACCTACTTTCAAGGTCACAGGAGTCAAAAATGTTAAAAACTTCAAATGACGATATCCTAAGAAGCAGTTGGTCTAGAGTCATAATACTTGGGTATGTTATGTAGACCAGCAGTGTGAATCTTTTTCTTTATTACAGTAATGAGGTCAAATGTCAACTTTAAGTGCTAGCTTGAGTCAAAGGTCAACGTTGGTTAAATGCTTTGAAATTACAATTTCAAATTTCAAACAACAATATCTTAAGCGTTTAAGAGATGTTAAAACGTCTTGTTTCTCTAGTTACCAAATTTGGTCTGAAGTTACCTATATGTCAGTTTCATGTAACAAAAGAACCAGGTGAGCGATACAGGCCCTCTGGGCCTCTTGTTTCAAAGTAAAATGATAGGTTAAAGATTAATTTTAAAGAATGATGGTGAATATGTGAGAACAAAGTATTGTGTTGACATGAATATCCAAAGTGTTTCAACTATTTGTATTGAGAATTATTTATCAAAACCAATTTAAGAATGACTTTGGTATTGAATAATGTGAAATGGCTGGATGAATATTTGATTTTGATTGGAACAAATGAAAAGAACTGACATGAATACAAATAAAATTTCATTGGTTCAGAGTGTGAAGAAGAAGGGAGGATGGCCGAAGGGTAAGAAGAGGAAGCGAGTACGGGACACCAACGCACCAAAGCCACCTCTGACAGGTTACGTACGGTTTCTGAACGAGCGACGCGAGACGTTAAGAAAAGAAAATCCGAGTACAACTTTCACAGACCTGCTGCGACTATTAGGTGCTGAGTGGTCCAAACTTCCTCAACATGATAAACAGGTAGGCTCCTAGACAGTTGTCCTTTAACATTATACAGGTACTGACCAAAGGGAGGTAACACCTTAACATAAAACAGGTACAGAACTTAGCTATTTTGTTGGTGGAAAACAGTTGATACAAAAGATAATTCATCAATAATGATTGCTCAAAATTTACATGATCAGGGTTCATCCAGTTATAGTATTACTGGGAAAACAGAAAGGCTTTGGCTGTAGCCTGGTAGGGATTAGGTACAGAACAGTCGAGGCAAAAGTAAAATCTCGGGTCTGATGTGGAGGGTTGGGTGGGTGCAATAGGTTTGGTCTGCCAGCTTCTGATATTTGCCTGACCAACCAGTGCTAAATTCTACTGAATATTACCAAGTTCACAGGGTAGCGTTTTATTAATAGTCTAATAACTGCTGATGACTAGGAAGACACAACCTAAAAGAAAGAGCAGGGAAGTAAGCTGATAAAATATAGATCCCAAGTGTTGACATGGAGGCAGCAAACCAGTTTTGCTTTCTTTAATGACACTAAGCAAAAGACAAAGGAAAAGCCACTCAATTCTGAAAGGGGCCATTAACTCATTCACCCGTGAAAGTTCATAATGAACTATTCCAACCTTTGAAATTGGAAGAGTTCAAATGTGTCTTAAGGGGTGAATGAGTTAATAACAAAAAGGTAAGGTATGATGTTCCACATTCCTTCATCTGCACTTACTTGAAATGTATTCCCTGTGATATCATAGTTTGACCCTTGTTGACCCTGTCCTTTGACCTTATTACCTTTGTTACAGAGGTACCTAGACGAGGCTGAAAAGGACAAGGAGCGGTACATGAAGGAGATGGAGAGCTACCAAAAAACAGAAGCGTATAAATTGTTTCGCGAGAAAAAAATGAAAGGTTTGAATATTTGAATGTCTCCCTATAGTCGGGATATGTTATCGTCCTGAAGAGTGCAATTTCAACAAAATACTGTTAAACGTTGATGAACTGATTACTTTTTATCATTACCTTCAATAGACACAATATCATAATGCTAGAAGTTAATGACTGTTGCACTTATAAGGACATTGAAATACATTAGTAATTAAATGACAATTGATTTGGTAAAAATGATGATATATCAGGATGTAAATATACTACAACCCTGACTGTTGATTATAATACATTTGTCCTACCATTGGTCCTGTATACTACAACCCTGACTGTTGATTATAATACATTTGTACTACCATTGGTCCTGTATACTACAACCCTGACTGTTGATTATAATACATTTGTACTACCATTGGTCCTGTATACTACAACCCTGACTGTTGATTATAATACATTTGTACTACCATTGGTCCTGTATACTACAACCCTGACTGTTGATTATAATACATTTGTACTACCATTGGTCCTGTATACTACAACCCTGACTGTTGATTATAATACATTTGTACTACCATTGGTCCTGTATACTACAACCCTGACTGTTGATTATAATACATTTGTACTACCATTGGTCCTGTATACTACAACCCTGACTGTTGATTATAATACATTTGTACTACCATTGGTCCTGTATACTACAACCCTGACTGTTGATTATAATACATTTGTACTACCATTGGTCCTGTATACTACAACCCTGACTGTTGATTATAATACATTTGTACTACCATTGGTCCTGTATACTACAACCCTGACTGTTGATTATAATACATTTGTACTACCATTGGTCCTGTATACTACAACCCTGACTGTTGATTATAATACATTTGTACTACCATTGGTCCTGTATACTACAACCCTGACTGTTGATTATAATACATTTGTACTACCATTGGTCCTGTATACTACAACCCTGACTGTTGATTATAATACATTTGTACTACCATTGGTCCTGTATACTACAACCCTGACTGTTGATTATAATACATTTGTACTACCATTGGTCCTGTATACTACAACCCTGACTGTTGATTATAATACATTTGTACTACCATTGGTCCTGTATACTACAACCCTGACTGTTGATTATAATACATTTGTACTACCATTGGTCCTGTATACTACAACCCTGACTGTTGATTATAATACATTTGTACTACCATTGGTCCTGTATACTACAACCCTGACTGTTGATTATAATACATTTGTACTACCATTGGTCCTGTATACTACAACCCTGACTGTTGATTATAATACATTTGTACTACCATTGGTCCTGTATACTACAACCCTGACTGTTGATTATAATACATTTGTACTACCATTGGTCCTGTATACTACAACCCTGACTGTTGATTATAATACATTTGTACTACCATTGGTCCTGTATACTACAACCCTGACTGTTGATTATAATACATTTGTACTACCATTGGTCCTGTATACTACAACCCTGACTGTTGATTATAATACATTTGTACTACCATTGGTCCTGTATACTACAACCCTGACTGTTGATTATAATACATTTGTACTACCATTGGTCCTGTATACTACAACCCTGACTGTTGATTATAATACATTTGTACTACCATTGGTCCTGTATACTACAACCCTGACTGTTGATTATAATACATTTGTACTACCATTGGTCCTGTATACTACAACCCTGACTGTTGATTATAATACATTTGTACTACCATTGGTCCTGTATACTACAACCCTGACTGTTGATTATAATACATTTGTACTACCATTGGTCCTGTATACTACAACCCTGACTGTTGATTATAATACATTTGTACTACCATTGGTCCTGTATACTACAACCCTGACTGTTGATTATAATACATTTGTACTACCATTGGTCCTGTATACTACAACCCTGACTGTTGATTATAATACATTTGTACTACCATTGGTCCTGTATACTACAACCCTGACTGTTGATTATAATACATTTGTACTACCATTGGTCCTGTATACTACAACCCTGACTGTTGATTATAATACATTTGTACTACCATTGGTCCTGTATACTACAACCCTGACTGTTGATTATAATACATTTGTACTACCATTGGTCCTGTATACTACAACCCTGACTGTTGATTATAATACATTTGTACTACCATTGGTCCTGTATACTACAACCCTGACTGTTGATTATAATACATTTGTACTACCATTGGTCCTGTATACTACAACCCTGACTGTTGATTATAATACATTTGTACTACCATTGGTCCTGTATACTACAACCCTGACTGTTGATTATAATACATTTGTACTACCATTGGTCCTGTATACTACAACCCTGACTGTTGATTATAATACATTTGTACTACCATTGGTCCTGTATACTACAACCCTGACTGTTGATTATAATACATTTGTACTACCATTGGTCCTGTATACTACAACCCTGACTGTTGATTATAATACATTTGTACTACCATTGGTCCTGTATACTACAACCCTGACTGTTGATTATAATACATTTGTACTACCATTGGTCCTGTATACTACAACCCTGACTGTTGATTATAATACATTTGTACTACCATTGGTCCTGTATACTACAACCCTGACTGTTGATTATAATACATTTGTACTACCATTGGTCCTGTATACTACAACCCTGACTGTTGATTATAATACATTTGTACTACCATTGGTCCTGTATACTACAACCCTGACTGTTGATTATAATACATTTGTACTACCATTGGTCCTGTATACTACAACCCTGACTGTTGATTATAATACATTTGTACTACCATTGGTCCTGTATACTACAACCCTGACTGTTGATTATTGACCATTGTACTATCATTTGTCCTGCTGTACTGACAAAAATAACTTATAATCATAATGGAACAGTTCTAGGACATCAAATTAACTGACAATTTTACATTTTAATGATAATTTTTTTGTAATTTCAGAATCATCTGGATTCAATAGTTCCACCCTTGATGTAAGTAAAATGTGAAACATGTTTATATATCCTCCTAAGTGTCTCCCCACTAGATGTAGGTAAAATGTGAAACATGTTTGTAAATCATCCTAAGTATCTCCCCACTAGATGTAGGTAAAATGTGAAACATGTTTGTAAATCATCCTAAGTATCTCCCCACTAGATGTAGGTAAAATGTGAAACATGTTTGTAAATCCTCCTAAGTATCTCCCCACTAGATGTAGGTAAAATGTGAAACATGTTTGTAAATCCTCCTAAGTATCTCCCCACTAGATGTAGGTAAAATGTGAAACATGTTTGTAAATCCTCCTAAGTATCTCCCCACTAGATGTAGGTAAAATGTGAAACATGTTTGTAAATCCTCCTAAGTATCTCCCCACTAGATGTAGGTAAAATGTGAAACATGTTTGTAAATCCTCCTAAGTATCTCCCCACTAGATGTAGGTAAAATGTGAAACATGTTTGTAAATCCTCCTAAGTATCTCCCCACTAGATGTAGGTAAAATGTGAAACATGTTTGTAAATCCTCCTAAGTATCTCCCCACTAGATGTAGGTAAAATGTGAAACATGTTTGTAAATCCTCCTAAGTATCTCCCCACTAGATGTAGGTAAAATGTGAAACATGTTTGTAAATCCTCCTA
Source organism: Mizuhopecten yessoensis (assembly GCF_002113885.1). Taxonomy (NCBI): domain Eukaryota; kingdom Metazoa; phylum Mollusca; class Bivalvia; order Pectinida; family Pectinidae; genus Mizuhopecten; species Mizuhopecten yessoensis. The sequence goes on from NW_018408884.1 coordinate 999,154, forward strand.
AGTATCTCCCCACTAGATGTAGGTAAAATGTGAAACATGTTTGTAAATCCTCCTAAGTATCTCCCCACTAGATGTAGGTAAAATGTGAAACATGTTTGTAAATCCTCCTAAGTATCTCCCCACTAGATGTAGGTAAAATGTGAAACATGTTTGTAAATCCTCCTAAGTATCTCCCCACTAGATGTAGGTAAAATGTGAAACATGTTTGTAAATCCTCCTAAGTATCTCCCCACTAGATGTAGGTAAAATGTGAAACATGTTTGTAAATCCTCCTAAGTATCTCCCCACTAGATGTAGGTAAAATGTGAAACATGTTTGTAAATCCTCCTAAGTATCTCCCCACTAGATGTAGGTAAAATGTGAAACATGTTTGTAAATCCTCCTAAGTATCTCCCCACTAGATGTAGGTAAAATGTGAAACATGTTTGTAAATCCTCCTAAGTATCTCCCCACTAGATGTAGGTAAAATGTGAAACATGTTTGTAAATCCTCCTAAGTATCTCCCCACTAGATGTAGGTAAAATGTGAAACATGTTTGTAAATCCTCCTAAGTATCTCCCCACTAGATGTAGGTAAAATGTGAAACATGTTTGTAAATCCTCCTAAGTATCTCCCCACTAGATGTAGGTAAAATGTGAAACATGTTTGTAAATCCTCCTAAGTATCTCCCCACTAGATGTAGGTAAAATGTGAAACATGTTTGTAAATCCTCCTAAGTATCTCCCCACTAGATGTAGGTAAAATGTGAAACATGTTTGTAAATCCTCCTAAGTATCTCCCCACTAGATGTAGGTAAAATGTGAAACATGTTTGTAAATCCTCCTAAGTATCTCCCCACTAGATGTAGGTAAAATGTGAAACATGTTTGTAAATCCTCCTAAGTATCTCCCCACTAGATGTAGGTAAAATGTGAAACATGTTTGTAAATCCTCCTAAGTATCTCCCCACTAGATGTAGGTAAAATGTGAAACATGTTTGTAAATCCTCCTAAGTATCTCCCCACTAGATGTAGGTAAAATGTGAAACATGTTTGTAAATCCTCCTAAGTATCTCCCCACTAGATGTAGGTAAAATGTGAAACATGTTTGTAAATCCTCCTAAGTATCTCCCCACTAGATGTAGGTAAAATGTGAAACATGTTTGTAAATCCTCCTAAGTATCTCCCCACTAGATGTAGGTAAAATGTGAAACATGTTTGTAAATCCTCCTAAGTATCTCCCCACTAGATGTAGGTAAAATGTGAAACATGTTTGTAAATCCTCCTAAGTATCTCCCCACTAGATGTAGGTAAAATGTGAAACATGTTTGTAAATCCTCCTAAGTATCTCCCCACTAGATGTAGGTAAAATGTGAAACATGTTTGTAAATCCTCCTAAGTATCTCCCCACTAGATGTAGGTAAAATGTGAAACATGTTTGTAAATCCTCCTAAGTATCTCCCCACTAGATGTAGGTAAAATGTGAAACATGTTTGTAAATCCTCCTAAGTATCTCCCCACTAGATGTAGGTAAAATGTGAAACATGTTTGTAAATCCTCCTAAGTATCTCCCCACTAGATGTAGGTAAAATGTGAAACATGTTTGTAAATCCTCCTAAGTATCTCCCCACTAGATGTAGGTAAAATGTGAAACATGTTTGTAAATCCTCCTAAGTATCTCCCCACTAGATGTAGGTAAAATGTGAAACATGTTTGTAAATCCTCCTAAGTATCTCCCCACTAGATGTAGGTAAAATGTGAAACATGTTTGTAAATCCTCCTAAGTATCTCCCCACTAGATGTAGGTAAAATGTGAAACATGTTTGTAAATCCTCCTAAGTATCTCCCCACTAGATGTAGGTAAAATGTGAAACATGTTTATAAATCCTCCTAAGTATCTCCCCACTAGATGTTTGCTCCCTAGACTGAAAATGTGAAGCATGTAGGTAACTCTGTAATGTATCCTTTTGTTTATCAATGTAAGTAAATTATGAAGCTGAAGCCTGAAGTTACATTTAAAGCCCTCCCTCCCTTGATTAAGTAAATGTTGAAGTTACATTTGAAGCCCTCCCTCCCTGGATTAAGTACATGCTGATTGCTGTTCTTGTATTAACAGAATCTACACGGAGATGAGGAACACTCGGGGACATTTGATATTCCTGTCTTTACAGAGGAGTTCCTTGACCACAACAAAGGTATTTCATTGGTCAACACATTCACATGACCAAAACAATGGTATTTCATTGGTCAACACAATCACATGACCAAAACAATGGTATTTCATTGGTCAACACATTCACATGGTCACTTGTGTTTTTTGTTCACTTGATCATTAGCTGTGAACCTTTGTCCACCCATCCATTAATATTACCTCATTTTTGATTTCTTAGAACTTTATAAGCATCGTACACTTTGTAAGTAGGCTAAATATTTTCTATTTGTTCACATGGGGAGGTTCGGCCTCATAGGGACCAGGGAATAGTTACTTTAATCTTCTTGTCAGATTTGGCGCATGTCAGTGGTTTGATTCTTTCAAATATGGCAAAACCTCATAAACAAAACTAAGGTAAGCCTGAGCTACCAAAGATATACATACAGTATAAGAAGTTAAATAATCTTCTTCTCAGATATACACAAGTATTGACTATTTTTGAGGCATTGTCATGGAAGTCCTTATTGTGAACCAAAGTGTGTGTGTGTAGGTGTCTGTGTTTAATCATTTACAGCACGGGAGTCGGAGCTTCGACAGCTAAGGAAACAGACAACAGAGCTGGAGGAGCAGAACGCCATCCTCAGTAAACACATAGACAACATGAAACAGGCTATAGACAAACTGGAGGTAGAGTCGGTACAGCAGCGGAGCTCCAACATGGCACTGCAGGGTCACCTGGACGCTCTGAGGGCCTCTCTCACCTCACACTTCTCGGCTATCCCACTACCAGGTATGTACAACATGGCTCTTCAAGGTCACCTGGACGCTCTGAGGGCCTCCCTTACCTCACACTTCTCGGCTATCCCACTCCCAGTTATGGAGTCACCTGGACGCTCTGAGGGCCTCTCTCACCTCACACTTCTCAGCTATCCCACTCCCAGGTATGTACAACATGGCTCTTCAGGGTCACCTGGACATTCTGAGGGCCTCTCTAACCTCACACTTCTCAGCTATCCCACTCCAAGGTATGTACAACATGGCGCTTCAGGGTCACCTGGACATTCTGAGGGCCTCTCTCGCCTCTCACTTCTCAGCGATCCCACTCCAAGGTATGTACAACATGGCGCTGCAGGGTCACCTGGACGTTCTGAGGGCCTCTCTCACCTCACACTTCTCAGCTATCCCATTCCCAGGTATGTACAACATGGCTCTTCAGGGTCACCTTGACGCTCTGTGGGCCTCCCTTACCGCTCACTTCTCAGCTACCCCACTCCCAGGTATGTAGTCACCTGGACGCTCTGAGGGCCTCTCTCCCCTCTCACTTCTCAGCTATCCCTCTCCCAGGTATGTAGTCCCATATTGTCTGATGTACAGGGTCACCTTGACGCTCTGAGGGCCTCCCTCACCTCTCACTTCTCAGCTATCCCACTACCAGGTATGTAGTCGCACATTGTCTGATGTACAGGGTCACCTGGACACTCTGAGGGCCTCCCTTACCTCTCACTTCTCAGCTATCCCACTACCAGGTATGTAGTCCCACATTGTCTGATGTACAGGGTCACCTTGACGCTCTGAGGGACTCCCTCACCTCTCACTTCTCAGCTATCCCACTCCCAGGTATGTAGTCCAACATTGTCTGATGTACAGGGTCACCTAGACACTCTGAGGGCCTCCCTTACCTCTCACTTCTCAGCTATCCCACTACCAGGTATGTATAACATGGCGCTGCAGTGTCACCTGGACGCTCTGTGGGCCTCTCTCGCCTCTCACTTTCGGCTATCCCACTCCCAGGTATGTAGTCCCACATTGTCTGATGTACAGGGTCACCTAGACACTCTGTGGGCCTCCCTCACCTCTCACTTCTCAGCTACCCCACTCCCAGGTATGTAGTCCCACATTGTCTGATGTACAGGGGCACCTAGACACTCTGTGGGCCTCCCTCACCTCTCACTTCTCAGCTACCCCACTCCCAGGTATGTAGTCACCTGTCTCCGAGGGCCTCTCTCACCTCACACTTCTCGGCTATCCCACTCCCAGGTATGTTCAACATGGCTCTATAAGGTCACCTGGACGCTCTGAGGGCCTCTCTAACCTCTCACTTCTCAGCTATCCCACTCCCAGGTATGTACAACATGGCACTGCAGGGTCACCTTGACGCTCTGAGGGCCTCCCTTACCGCTCACTTCTCAGCTACCCCACTCCCAGGTATGTAGTCACCTGTCTCCGAGGGCCTCTCTCACCTCACACTTCTCGGCTATCCCACTCCCAGGTATGTTCAACATGGCTCTATAAGGTCACCTGGACGCTCTGAGGGCCTCCCTTACCTTACACTTCTCGGCTATCCCACTCCCAGTTATGTAGTCACCTGGACGCTCTGAGGGCCTCTCTCACCTCACACTTCTCAGCTATCCCACTCCAAGGTATATACAACATGGCGCTGCAGGGTCACCTGGACGTTCTGAGGGCCTCTCTCACCTCACACTTCACAGCTATCCCATTCCCAGGTATGTACAACATGGCTCTTCAGGGTCACCTTGACGCTCTGTGGGCCTCTCTCGCCTCTCACTTTCGGCTATCCCACTACCAGGTATGTACAACATGGCGCTGCAGGGTCACCTTGACGCTCTGTGGGCCTCTCTCGCCTCTCACTTTCGGCTATCCCACTACCAGGTATGTACAACATGGCGCTGCAGGGTCACCTTGACGCTCTGTGGGCCTCTCTCGCCTCTCACTTTCGGCTATCCCACTACCAGGTATGTACAACATGGCGCTGCAGGGTCACCTGGACGTTGTGAGGGCCTCTCTCACCTCACACTTCACAGCTATCCCATTCCCAGGTATGTACAACATGGCGCTGCAGGGTCACCTGGACGTTCTGAGGGCCTCTCTCACCTCACACTTCACAGCTATCCCATTCCCAGGTATGTACAACATGGCTCTTCAGGGTCACCTTGACGCTCTGTGGGCCTCTCTTACCTCTCACTTCTCAGCTATCCCACTCCCAGGTATGTAGTCCCACATTGTCTGATGTACAGGGTCACCTAGACACTCTGAGGGCCTCCCTTACCTCTCACTTCTCAGCTACCCCACTACCAGGTATGTAGTGCCATATTGTCTGATGTACAGGGTCACCTGGACGCCCTGAGGGCCTCTCTCACCTCTCACTTCTCAGCTATCCCACTACCAGGTATGTATAACATGGCGCTGCAGTGTCACCTGGACGCTCTGAGGGCCTCTCTAACCTCTCACTTCTCAGCTATCCCACTCCCAGGTATGTACAACATGGCGCTGCAGTGTCACCTGGACGCTCTGTGGGCCTCTCTCGCCTCTCACTTTCGGCTATCCCACTCCCAGGTATGTACAACATGGCACTGCAGGGTCACCTTGACGCTCTGTGGGCCTCTCTCGCCTCTCCCTTTCGGCTATCCCACTCCCAGGGATGTACAACATGGCACTGCAGGGTCACCTTGACGCTCTGAGGGCCTCCCTTACCTCACACTTCTCGGCTATCCCACTCCCAGCTATGTAGTCACCTGGACGCTCTGAGGGCCTCTCTTACCCCTCACTTCTCAGCTCTCCTCCTACCAGGTATGTATAACATGGCGCTGCAGTGTCACCTGGAGTATGTATAACATGGCGCTGCAGTGTCACCTGGAGTATGTATAACATGGCGCTGCAGTGTCACCTGGACGCTCTGTGGTCCTCTCTCGCCTCTCACTTTCGGGTATCCCACTCCCAGGTATGTACAACTTGGCTCTATATGGTCACCTGGACGCTCTGAGGGCCTCTCTAAACTCACACTTCTCAGCTATCCGACTCCAAGGTATGTACAACATGGCTTTATAAGGTCACCTGGACGCTCTGAGGGTCTCTCTTACCTCACACTTCTCAGCGATCCCACTCCAAGGTATATTCTTCCCAGGTATGTACAACATGGCTCTGCTGGGTCTCCTTGACGCTCTGAGGGCCTCTCTAACCTCACCCTTCTCAGCTATTCCCAGGTATGTACAACATGGCACCGCAGGGTCACCTTGACGCTCTGTGGCCCTCTCTCGCCTCTCACTTTCGGGTATCCCACTCCCAGGTATGTACAACATGGCTCTTCAGGGTCACCTTGACGCTCTGTGGCCCTCTCTCGCCTCTCACTTTCGGGTATCCCACTCCCAGGTATGTACAACATGGCTCTGCTGGGTCTCCTTGACGCTCTGAGGGCCTCTCTTCCCCATCCCTTCCCAGCTACCCCACTCCAAGGTATGTACACCATGGCTCTGCAGGGTCACCTGGACGCTCTGTGGGCCTCCCTCGCCTCCCCCTTTCGGCTATCCCACTCCCAGGGATGTACAACATGGCACTGCAGGGTCACCTTGACGCTCTGTGGCCCTCTCTCGCCTCTCACTTTCGGCTATCCCACTACCAGGTATGTATAGCAAGGCGCTGCAGTGTCACCTGGACGCTCTAGTGTCACCTGGACGCTCTGAGGGCCTATCTTACCTCACACTTCTCAGCGATCCCACTCCAAGGTATGTACAACATGGCTTTATAAGGTCACCTGGACGCTCTGTGGGCCTCTCTCGCCTCTATAAGGTCACCTGGACGCTCAGAGGGCCTCTCTAACCTCACACTTCTCAGCTATCCAACTCCAATGTATGTACAACATGGCTCTATAAGGTCACCTGGACGCTCTGAGGGCCTATCTTACCTCACACTTCTCAGCGATCCCACTCCAAGGGATATACAACATGGCGCTGCAGGGTCACCTGGACGTTCTGAGGGCCTCTCTAACCTCTCATTTCTCAGCTATCCCATTCCCAGGTATGTACATCATGGCTCTGCAGGGTCACCTTGACGCTCTGTGGCCCTCTCTCGCCTCTCACTTTCGGGTATCCCACTCCCAGGTATGTACAACTTGGCTCTATATGGTCACCTGGACGCTCTGAGGGCCTATCTTACCTCACACTTCTCAGCGATCCCACTCCAAGGTATATACTTCCCAGGTATGTACAACATGGCTCTGCTGGGTCTCCTTGACGCTCTGAGGGCCTCTCTAACCTCACCCTTCTCAGCTATTCCCAGGTATGTACAACATGGCACTGCAGGGTCACCTTGACGCTCTGAGGGCCTCTCTAACCTCTCACTTCTCAGCGATCCCACTCCCAGGTATGTACAACATGGCTCTTCAGGGTCACCTTGACGCTCTGTGGCCCTCTCTCGCCTCTCACTTTCGGGTATCCCACTCCCAGGTATGTACAACTTGGCTCTATATGGTCACCTGGACGCTCTGAGGGCCTCCCTCACCGCTCACTTCTCAGCTACCCCACTACCAGGTATGAAGTCACCATTGTATGATGTACAGGGTCACCTGGACACTATGAGGGCCTCCCTGACCTCTCACTTCTCAGCTATCCCACTCCCACGTATGTAGTCCCACATTGTCTGATGTACAGGGTCACCTTGACGCTCTGAGGGCCTCCCTCACCGCTCACTTCTCAGCTACCCCACTACCAGTAGTCCCATATTGTCTGATGTACAGGGTCCCCTGGACGCTCTGAGGGCCTCTCTCCCATTGTCTGATGTACAGGGTCACCTTGACGCTCTGAGGGCCTCTCTAACCTCTCACTTCTCAGCTATCCCACTCCCACGTATGTAGTCCCACATTGTCTGATGTACAGGGTCACCTTGACGCTCTGAGGGCCTCTCTAACCTCTCACTTCTCAGCGATCCCACTCCCAGGTATGTACAACTTGGCTCTATATGGTCACCTGGACGCTCTGAGGGCCTCTCTTACCTCACACTTCTCAGCTACCCCACTCCAAGGTATGTACAACATGGCTCTGCAGGGTCACCTGGACGTTCTGAGGGCCTCTCTCACCTCACACTTTCAGCTATCCCATTCCCAGGTATGTACAACATGGCTCTATAAGGTCACCTGGACGCTCTGAGGGCCCCTCTTACCTCACACTTCTCAGCGATCCCACTCCAAGGTATATAAAACATGGCGCTGCAGGGTCACCTGGACGTTCTGAGGGCCTCTCTCACCTCACACTTTCAGCTATCCCATTCCCAGGTATGTACAACATGGCTCTGCAGGGTCACCTTGACGCTCTGTGGGCCTCTCTTACCCCTCACTTCTCAGCTACCCTAATACCAGGTATGTAGTCCCATATTGTCTGATGTACAGGGTCACCTGGACACTCTGTGGGCCTCCCTTACCTCTCACTTCTCAGCTATCCCACTCCCAGGTATCTACAACATGGCGTTGCAGGGTCACCTTGACGCTCTGTGGGCCTCTCTTGCCCCTCACTTCTCAGCTACCCTAATACCAGGTATGTAGTCCCATATTGTCTGATGTACAGGGTAACCTGGACGCTCTGAGGGCCTCCCTTACCTCTCACTTCTCAGCTACCCCACTCCCAGATATGTAGTCACTTGGACGCTCTGAGGGCCTCTCTCCCCTCTCACTTCTCAGCTATCCCACTTCCAGGTATGTAGTCCCATATTGTCTGATGTTCAGGGTCACCTGGACACTCTGAGGGCCTCTCTCACCTCTCACTTCTCAGCTATCCCACTCCCAGGTATCTACAACATGGCGTTGCAGGGTCACCTTGACGCTCTGTGGGCCTCTCTAACCTCTCACTTCTCGGCTATCCCACTCCCAGTTATGTAGTCACCTGGACGCTCTGAGGGCCTCTCTCACCTCACACTTCTCGGCTATCCCACTCCAAGGTATGTACAACATGGCGCTTCAGGGTCACCTGGACACTCTGAGGGCCTCCCTTACCTCTCACCTCTCAGCTATCCCGCTACCAGGTATGTAGTCCCACAGTGTCTGATGTACAGGGTCACCTGGACACTCTGAGGGCCTCCCTTACCTCTCACTTCTCAGCTACCCCACTACCAGGTATGTACAACATGGCTCTGCAGGGTCACCTTGACGCTCTGTGGGCCTCCCTTACCTCTCACTTCTCAGCTACCCCACTCCCAGGTATGTAGTCTCATATTGTCTGATGTCTAGGTTTAAGGGGACACTTGATGGTCGGGTGGAGCAGTTAATTGCGCACTTGCCTCTTACCAAGGCGGCTGGGATTTCCGGTCAGATGTGAAAAGGTATGGAGTCGCCTGCTCGACAACATGGGCTTCTTACGGGTACTCCTGTTTCCTCCCACATTAAGACCTGTGCATGATAAAATCTAGGCTAAAAAGAATTATTAATATAAGCTAAAATAACATGTTTCATAATTGTTGTTATAAATCAAATTGATATATAAGGGAAACCTAACCAAGCTGGAAAAACTCGGTTCATTTAACACTTAACTTGCTCAGGATTAAATGATCAGTCTTGTTTTGTATAATACCCTTGTACATACAACATATTTTTTCATGATTTACAAAAATGTATGCCAGGAATAAGTTAGGGGTAATTAGCTGTGTGTCATGATTTGATTTTCTGTGCTGTGTAATCTGTGTGTTTGTGTAGAAAAATACATGTTTATTGATTGCTGAATTCAGAATTTCAGTAAAATTCTGAAATAAAGATAATAAATGTTAACTGTCATATTTAATTCATAGATTTTGTCCATCAGCATTGCTGGAAATTACTTATAAAATGTGATATTTGTACAGGTACTGGTGAACTTCCCACTATTGACACTATTGATGCGTATATGGCTAAACTACACAGCCTCATTCTGGAGTCTCCACAGGACCACGAATCACTCATAGCAACTGTTCGGGATATTCTTGGGCGACTGAACATTGAAGGGTAGGTAGCTCCTGTGTTTTTGAGGGCACAAGTGTATGCTTGTTAACCCTTTCACCCCGAGGTAACTTGAGTAGACTCTACCATACATTTATCTGGATGAGTCCATTCTGGTCTACAGTGGTGTAAGGGTTAGTAAGGAGCCTCATACAAATGGTTGAGGAGTCCTTTCGAGGAAATAATACCATAGAGAGTTAGGAATATTTGTAAAGGTTTATGATGCAGTAAAGAACACCTGATGTACATGTTGTATAGGTCAGGTTTTCTTGTGTCCACCATAGCGTCTCCACCATAGCGTCTCCACCATAGCGTCTCCGCCATAGCGTCGCCACCATAGCGTCGCCACCATAGCGTCTCCACCATAGCGTCGCCACCATAGCGTCCCCACCATAGCGTCTCCACCATAGCGTCTCCACCATAGCTTCTCCACCATAGCGTCTCCACCATAGCGTCTCCTCCATAGCGTCTCCACCATAGCGTCTCCACCATAGCGGCTCCACCATAGCGTCTCCACCATAGCGTCGCCACCATAGGGTCTCCACCATAGCGTCGCCACCATAGCGTCGCCACCATAGCGTCTCCACCATAGCGTCCCCACCATAGCGTCTCCACCATAGCGTTTCCACCATAGCGTCTCCACCATAGCGTCTCCACCATAGCTTCTCCACCATAGCGTCTCCACCATAGCGTCTCCTCCATAGCGTCTCCACCATAGCGTCTCCACCATAGCGCCGCCACCATAGCGTCGCCACCATAGCGTCTCCACCATAGCGTCCCCACCATAGCGTCTCCACCATAGCGTTTCCACCATAGCGTCTCCACCATAGCGTCTCCACAATAGCGTCTCCACCATAGCGTCGCCACCATAGCGTCGCCACCATAGTGAACGTCTCAAAAGCAGCATCTTAAAGAAGCACCTCAACAGAGAAAATTGGAAAAATATATTGATGAACTGTAAATGTCTAAGCTTAAAAAGTTAATTGATTTTAACCCTTTCAACACTGTAGACCATAATGGACTCATCCAGATCAATTTATGGAAGAGGTTATTAAAGTTACATAGGGGTGAAAGGGTTAAGTAGAAATGTATCGGGTTTTGATAACATTTAAGGGAGTAACACGTTCATACAGCCAGTTTTGACTTCTTTTATAGGAAAATTATTTGAAATTTTGATAAACATATGATGTTTTTATGTACAGCTGTCTCTAATAGTATCTTTTATATTTCAGAGATAAATTATGAAGGATGGCTTAGAAACTCTTGGATTACGTCATCAGCTTTAACCACGGGAACTCGTCAATGTTGTAAACTGATAACTGTATAGCACCGCTGAGCAAAATACTGGGCTGCTTTTGGTATCACGTTCCAAATGGTTGGACCAGAGTTGTTCATTTATGAAGAAGGGCGGACCTCTTGATTTGATGTTGTTTTCTGGTGAGCCTTGGTAAAGACTTACAAGGCCTGTATTTACATTTACAGATCCGTCAGGCTTTTCCCCGTGAATATTATATTTTATAATAGACAAATCAGTGTGTTCAGGATGAACAGACCCCCGTTTTATTAGTGACTCACTTGGTTACTCTCTGTGAGAGTGAAGTGGGTCAATAAGAAAGTTTTAGCGGTTCCATTGAGACAGTGGAGTGACATCACAGACAGCCAAACCATCTTCCATTTTGACCCTAGATTTGATGATAAGTACTGGCAATATTAAGTTATTTATATGATCAAGCATTTTTAAGGATCCTGGGTGCAATAACTTTGCAATTTAATGTAATGGATAATTCATATTATTCAAAAATATCAATTAACTTAGAAATATTGGGGTTATATTTGAGTATTATGAATCCCCATCCATGATGTTTGTGGCTGAGTGCAAGACTATTGTGTGTTGCTGGACATACCTAATTGATCGGTCAGTCAACAAACAGGTCAATTAATACTGACCATTTGATTGGTCAGTCAGCAAACAGGTAATACTGACCGTCTATCATTCTGTTATGGGTCAATGACTACTACACCTGAAGGTATAGCGGTGTACAGGGACTGAGTGCTTGTAGTAACGGTGTAAATTTGTGTAACCCATGGTTACAGGCTAGTAGTATCCCCATCACACATGTGTCCATTATTTATTTTCTGACTATTAATAAATCAACAGAATACAAAAAAGTAATTTAGTTATTTTTTAGCTCACCTGACTAGAAGTAAGTTTATATATACCATGGAGTAACACTCGTTGTCCATCCAGTGTCAATTTATTATCTGTAAGTGCTAAGAGGCCTAGGGTGATGATATTTGGCCAGGATGAAGGGCTACAAAGTTAGTTCAAATGTATGACCTTCATCCATATTCAAGGTTACAGGTGAAATTTGTTGAAATCACCAAATGGTCCAGCCAGGGTGATGATATTAGGCCAGTAGCATGCTCTGATGAACATCTACCAGGTTTGTTCAAAGTAATATCCTTCACCAAAATGCAAGGTCACCGGGGTCAATTGTCTTCAAAAATGTTCAACAACTTCTGAATAATCAACAGTCTAGGGTGACGATATTTAGCCAGTAACATGCTGGGGTGAATGGCTACCAAGTTTGTTAAAATGAATGACTCAACTCATATTCAAGGTCACAGGGGTCAAATATGTTAAAAACCTAAAGGCCCTGGGTGATGATATATGGCAAGTAAAATATTTGGATGAAGTCATACCAGGTTTGCTTGAATAAATGACCTTCACCCTTATAAAAGGTCACAGGGTCAAATATTTTTAAAACAACTTCTTTTGAACCAAAATGGCTAGGGCGACAATATTTGGCCAGTGGCATGCTGGGATGAAGGGCTACCAAGTTTGTTCAAATGAATGACCTACGACCAAAATGTCATGTGTTAAATTTGTTAAATTCAAAAATGTGTTAACTTGAGAAATAATTAAACAAAGTCTGAATAACCAAAAGGTTTGTGATAATTGTTGAGTTACAAGTAGATGCTCAGATAACAGCTACAAGGTTTGTCCAACTTAATGACCTTCACCAATATTCAAGGTCACAGGGGTCAAATGTGTTGAAAAAAATTGATGGTTTATCTGAATAACCAAATGCATATGATGGTGGTATTAGGCCCATAGCATGCTGAGATGAAAAGCCATCAAATTTGTTCATGTGAATGACCTTGACCTGCTTTCAAGGTCACAAATAGTCAAATGCTTATAAACATTTAAATGACCTCATCTCAAGAAACGATTCAAAGGTCTAGGGTAGTGGTGGTAAGTTGCATTCTGGGATGAAGGGCAATACAGTTTGCTTGATTGAATGACCTGTTATACCTTCGAGGTCACAGGGGTTAAATGTGATAAAATCTTTTAGCAGGTTCTTTTGAATGACTTAAGAGTCCTGGATACATCGACAGTTTAAATAGAGTTCATGACAACAACAGCACCACATACGGTTGTAATAGAGTTAATGACAACAACAGCACCGCATACGGATGTAATAGAGTTAATGACAACAACAGCACCGCATACGGATGCAATAGAGTTAATGACAACAACAGAACCGCATACGGATGTAATAGAGTTAATGACAACAACAGCACCACATACGGATGTAATAGAGTTAATGACAACAACAGCACCGCATACGGATGCAATAGATTTAATGACAACAACAGCACCTCATACGGATGTAATAGAGTTAATGACACCAACAGCACCGCATACGAATGTAATAGAGTTAATGACAACAACAGCACCGCATACGGATGCAATAGAGTTAATGCCAACAACAGCACCGCATACGGATGTAATAGAGTTAATGACAACAACAGCACCGCATACGAAAGCAAAAAAGGACAATGATACTTTCTAAATATCTCAAGGTTCGAATACACGACGTATTTCATATGATACTGTAATAAAATATATAACCTGTAACTGAGTGAGAGGGTTATCTCAGTCGAGGGCCAAGATTCTATAACATAACCCCAACGAAGGTTGGGATGTTACAGAATCTTAGCCTTTCTCGTACCTTTCAGTTCGGAAAAAAACCTATTAAATATTACTAAAGACTATAAGTTTTCCGTCTGGGGTCTCAAATAAAAATAGCCTCTGCACTACTAAAGTTACATTTGAATGTGTCCGCGTAAAAATATAGTCCGTCCCTACAAAGGAGACAACTTATTTCACAGTGTAGATTATATTTTATCTTCAGCATCAAAACAATACATTTAACAACAAAACATAATATTTGTAATGCTGATTGTCAACTTCAAGCCATTAACGCGCGGATAAATGTATCGCAGTGTTAAAATTCCGCGAAATGTCACGTAAAGGTACGAGACGGATGAGATAGAAAAATCTAGCATGAGGTATTACGTTGGATATCTGTCTGAGGTGCGAGAAAAGCTTATCAAGTTCGTCATGTACATGTAATAGATTCTAAAACATATGAATTATAATTATCATGTTTCACCAAAGTTTGTGATGTGCTATATTTCCATGCAGTAATTGATATCATAGTTTTTGAATACAATTCTTAAAAAATGTAAATAACAAATATATCAATCGATCTCGATGTATTTTCAAAGCAAATTTCACAGGAACGTAGGGCTACAGTCACATTTCTTGGAAATTTCACAGGAACGTAGGGCTACAGTCACACTCCATGGAAATTTCACAGGAACGTAGGGCTACAGTTACACTCCATGGAAATTTCACAGGAACGTAGGGCTACAGTCACACTCCATGGAAATTTCACAGGAACGTAGGGCTACAGTCACATTCCATGTACACATTTAGACTTTGGTTGTTGTTCAAGCACATACATTTTAATTTCAAAAGAGCATTGTTCTTTCCGAGTATTCTTTTAAAGACGCAAATACTCAAATTGACCGTATTTGCGTCCGTCACTCCTACCTGATGGCAGTTATCGCCTTCATTTATGCATAAAACTAATTCTTTATTATCTCGATATGAGTCAAATTAGGTACGTTTAACCATAAACGTCTCTAGTTTAACTATAAATCCAAAAAAATACTTCAGTTATAGTAGTGTGCCGTCAAACAGGTTTACAGAAAGCCTTTTCAATGAATGTAAATTGACCAAAGCATTGTGAATCCAAATCACCTGCCTACCAACGTTAACGTTATAAACCGTGTTTATGTAAACTTTGGTTTGCGGACAATCAAGTAGAATGTAACGGCTTGACGATCTATCCGGTGAAAATTTCCAAATCAAGTTACTTGGTTTTACTCCTGTAAATGTTCCTCTTAAATATATATGTCTGGGAGACATTTGTTCGCAATGAAGACGCTTTTTGCCTAGGAAACAGATTTGTTTTTTACTTTGCCTTGGAAACAGAAGTATTTGCGCCGGGATTTTTTTTTTTTTTTTTTTGCATGAATGTTTCGGGTGTAATCCCATCAAGTATACGAGTCTAACCAGAGTTATCGTTCCTTCAACTCTCTTGAAACGACAGGTTATGATTCAAGAGTTGCCTCCCTTGGACCTTGTCACACTGTCCTAGCTAGAGATGTATGGAGCGACGGGGGATCAATGAAAATATTGAGATTCTTTTCAGACACTATATGTAATTGTGTTTATGGCACCCTATATACAGTATATACAACATGAATGATACGATTGTAACAATTCACCGATGCATGGAAATAAATGTCACTGTTTCCTGGGCATGTATGACTGATATAATAGTTACTCCACACAACATGAAACATATTTACCTGTTGCCATTCCTCGCTAAAGTCACTGAAAAGTTACCAAGTTTCACCTTTAAAAGCTACCGAGGCGTCCACAAAGGATCTTTAATTTTTAACAACACATCATAATCATAAGATCAGTTTATTTCCGATAAAGAAATCTTGTCTGAACTTCTACACCAGACGGGTGTAATAATACGTATTAAACAATGATTCATGTGATAACATAACCAACCTATTTGGTAAAACGTTGTTGGAATATGACATCAGATGATTGCAATATTAGATAACACTCAATCTATGGTCGGGGTTGAAGTCATCGCAAGGGTCATTATAAAGATGGGTGAAGCGATGCTATATTATGACAGAGCAGCTTGTCCTCAAAATGACAAAACTGTTTAATCCGACACCCTCCGGTATCCAACGCTTAATTTATTTTATATACTTTATATTATACAGTTACATAATTCCTTATAGGTTAAGTTGCAACTTACACTCTGTTGCCTTTGTTAGTATGTTAACGTATAAGATATTTGATGTAGAGTGTCTATATACATGCTATAAGTTGTGGCAGTATCGGGGATGTATTAACCATACATTAACGTATAAGATATTTGATGTAGAGTGTCTGTATACATGCTATAAGTTGTGGCAGTATCGGGGATGTATTAACCATACATTAACGTATAAGATATTTGATGTAGACTGTCTATATACATGCTATAAGTTGTGGCAGTATCGGGGATGTATTAACCATACATTAACGTATAAGATATTTGATGTAGACTGTCTATATACATGCTATAAGTTGTGGCAGTATCGGGGATGTATTAACCATACGTTAACGTGGATCCCCTCACATAAGTTATGCAGATGAACGTTTCGATTCATTTCAGCATCCGCCCTCAATATATGCACTAGAAATCAATAACGAGTTGAATCGCGGATAAGTGCAAAATGAGTAATTAAAGCACATGAAGCAATGTATCACTGTTAAAATGGTGTGTATTTACACGATGTATTAATGCGGGGTAATAACTTTGATAACAGACTGTGGTATCAAGCTTGATTGAGGTTTGGATATATAATTCAAACATCAATGTATGTGTTGTAATGAACGTTTGCAAATTAGGTACCGGGAATAGGACTTACACAAATCAGAAAAAAAGAGAAATCAGTCAGCTTATTTAGCAAATTGGATAGTAAATATTAAAACAAACAAAAAACACTTAAAACAAGAGATAATAGAAAAGCTTTCCGTAGAACTAGTAATGGCGATCTAACGATGGTTGGCGCCAAGATCCCAGAATTGCCTTTATGTATTGCTATCTCCATTTGACCCCTATTCTATTCCATCATCAGGTGCAGTTAGTTAAATGTTATTTTACGATCATGCTATTCTGCTAATATTTAATGCTGGTTTTAAATTTACTTCTTTTCTTAAAATTCTTGTTATGAACTTTTGTTACATATATTTATCAATATTTTCCATCATCATTTTCGTGACTCAGTATTTTGTTGATAAACAGATATATATCCGTGGCTATACAGATATAAATCTCGCGAACTAATTCTCCTAGCAGCCAATACCGCCTTCTGTAAAAACACTACTATTCTATCTTAATTCGATTGATTCTGTATTGATTCGAGGTCAGTGCTGAATTGGGTTACGTTCAGTCAGTCTGTACGCTATAATTCCGTGATTTGTACCTACAGTGTATAAAATGGTTTAGCTATGTTGCTGACACTAAGTGTACAGCGTCCAGCTGCTGACCATCACTGGGCGGTAACGTACAGAGATATCACACCTGGCGCTAATAGGTTTACCTGAGCACTAATTACCTCTGGTAGGAATACCTGTTAATCAGCTTACCTTTGTGGTACACAGCTGACTTGGTGCAGAACCTCGCCGCCTACCTCAGCATAGACCACATATATCGTTTCGTCATCCTTATGTGGTCATTTTTTTCATCGTTTTACTTCCTCAACTTCATATACTATTTCTTTATTTATAGGCGAGAGGTAATCTCCAGTGTATCAAGGTGTACCCAATGGATTCACGGCAATTAAATACTTATCATAAACTTATGCGTTTCTGCATGATGTTTCTACTTCAATCCAGCGCCATCGGTTTCTGCAACATTGGCCAAAGGGGGCTGAGAATAATAATAAAAACGCGGTTTGTCTGTGACCACGTAAAAACAATGAAGAAACTTTGTACTTTTATCAGAATAATTCATAACAATATTTGTCCTCCTTTACAGTACTGTGTACTACCGACTACGAACACTACAATTACTGTGTATTATATTGTAAATATGTTTCACTATACATTGTATTGTGAAAGAGAATAAAGTTGAATTGAAATATCTCCTTATATTTATGTGTAGGGATTGTGAATAAATATCATTGATTATGTAGGGATTATTATTAGACGTGTAAGTGGGTTAATTATATCAACTCTCTGGTAAAACTCCAACCGTCTATGATGGTATACTGTATGCAGACACCACCATTGGGGGTTGACATCTTTACCGGGTGTAGACGATGTCCAAACATAAATACTGTGATTAATTTGCACGCCCCTGTGACATAATGAACGCAATGCACAAACATAAATAACCTTTATTTATTTTACAACAATTATGAAACAAGTTATTTCAACTTATATTAATCACTCTACTTGGCCCGGATGTTAGCGCGCGGGGAGTCTGAATGTGAGAGCAAACCGGAGTACCTGGAGAAAACCCAGGTAGTCGGGCATGCAGGTGACTCCATACCTTTTCACGTCCGATCGGGGAATCAAACCCCGGCCGCCTTGGTAAAAGGAGAGTGCGCTATCCACTGCGCCACACGACCATCATGAACAGACAACATAAACACTTATTGGTCTCAAATAGGGAATCTTTGAGAAAGAAAACTTACAAGAAATCTGCACATTACAAAATGTATGTATAAGGAATGTTTGTCACAATCGGACTATTACAAGTGCAAGGTTTCAATTAGAAATCGAATCCAGTGTTTAAGCATGCACACAGACTACGTGTACAATACTGTAGATACAAATCCATTGAGGCACAGCTAAAAGGCGGAGCTGTATTAAGCAGAGTCGCCCTACTTTGCTGTCAGGCGATTGGACGCTAGAAGCTGTGGTGATGAGATATTAACAAGGTTCGTATAATTGTAACGTATCAATGTGTAATTGTACTGTTTAATTGTAAGAGTGACACTCCTCCGTACAGTTGAACATTGATATTACTCAGTTTTAACTACAAGGGTTGTTATAAACGCCGGTATACTACTATAGGTCACACATACTCCATCAATAAGAGTAGTTAGTGTTTTACTATAGGATATACTGCTTATGTATTGTAGCGTAGATTGGCCCGCGTCTCTAGAAAATTGAACTATTTAGAAGAAGAAGAAAACTCAAAGAATTCTGTTCACTTGGATGTCTGATTCCAAGTTCTAAACTAGGGGAAGATAAGCTAGTAGTAAATGATGTTGAGAATGTATTTCATAAAAAAACCTTAGAGGTTGGTAGCCAGTCTAACTGTATCGGTACTGGGTGATCACACAATGGCAACCAGGTAGCTCAATTTGTTAGAGCGTCTGTCTGGAGTTCGGAGGTTCCGGGTTCGAATACTGGTAGTTTGGAAGTGCATTTTCCAGCTCCTGTTACAATATTATACACTGTAAATATTTGAGTTCTAATTCAAAACCATCAGAAATAACACAAATAAAATGAGGCATCACTCCCCCCCCCATTGAAGCTTCACCCCTCCCTCCCCC
>NW_018408884.1:1018621-1158710 GCF_002113885.1 Mizuhopecten yessoensis
CCAATGAAGCTTCACCCCCACCCCAACAACACCGTTGAACTGGAAGTATAACGCATATAGGGCGTCTCTGTTAAGCCCATCATTTATATATATATGATATATTACAGGTTTCTGTGTATAACCCTCGAGGTACTGTTACCACATTAGGTCATTAGAGTGACCATGTGTCCGTGTGGTCGCTGACCCTCCTCGATCAATTCCTTTATTGTTCTACATCGGCTTTCCTCCTTACCGAATGCGGAGAGGGGGAATGTTCACACCTGTATCTATCTAGACAGAGGTGGGTGTTTTATACCATTGTCTTAAAAAAGCAGTCCTTTGTTCATGACTGCTTTTTAGAATATAGTCAACTCCGTCAATTGGAATTGTCTTTCGCATATTTTTAAAATGACATTTAAGAAGTCAACTGCTTACGTAAAATGAAGGTTTCCTACAGCACCGTAAAACAATTAAAGAGTATGCATCTCTGATTCTTCCTATTTTACTTCAGTTTATCGAGTTTGAGTCCGAATTACTGTTATATCGACACTTTGATTTTCTCTAACCAAGCCAAATCCCTCTATCTGTCAGATTCAGAACAAACAAATAGACATTCAGCGCAGATATGTCGCGGTATCAGATTAATCACCGTCATGACTGGACAGTGTGTATTTTGACTGACGAGTTGTTTATGATGACGTCATCGACTTTTTGCATGACTGTAGAATGTGTATTTCGACTGACGAGTTGGTTTTGAAGACGTCATCGAGTTATTGCATGACTGTAGAGTGTGTATTTCGACTGACGGGTTGGTTTTTGCAACTCTACAAGTATGCAAGATATCCAGAATTATCTCCCTTTTTGTCCGTAAATGATTTTGGTTTAAATTTTATTTAGGTTTATTTTTACCAAGACATTTCATACAATAAAAAACAACAGAGAAAAACGATAAAAAATGTAATTATTAGTTTATCGATATTTTAACGAAAAAAAACCCGATATTTTTCGTCAAATTTTAAGCTGAACCAGCTGATACGCTTGTATGGCGTTGTTTGTTGTTTTGGAGTCATCCTGTTTTTGAGTCATCCTGTTTTTTTGGCGTCATCCTAGTAATCCTTTTTTGATGTTTTTTACGTAAAATATTTTTTTTTCAACGAAAAAGTAGTATTTGTTTTAGTTTTATTAATATTTTTTCCTTTTTTCCCCAATCAAATACAGTAGTTTTTTTAATAATTTATCGATATTGTAACGAAAAAAATAGAAACGAGCTGATACGCGCGTGATGCGTTAAATGGTTTTTGGAGTGTTTTTGGAGTCATTCTTTTCTGGGAGTCATCCTATTTTGGAGTCATCCTGTTTTTGGAGACATCCTGTTTTTGGAGTCATCCTTTATCGATGGTTTTTAATTAAATGATTCTATTTTTCAACCAAAATGTGGTATTTGTTTTATCATTTTTTTCTAACAAATAAAGTTTGTTATTATTAATTTGTCAATATTTTAACGAAAAAAAAGACACATTTTTCATCAAATTTTCATGCTGAACGAGCTGATACGCGTGTATGGCGTTGTTTGGTGTTTTGGAGTCGTCCTGTTTGGAGTCATCCTGTTTTTTGGAGTCATTCTCCTTTTTTGGAGTCATCCTACTTGGAGTCATCCTATTTTGGAGTCATTCTCCTTTTTTGGAGTCATTCTCCTTTTTTGGAGTCATCCTATTTTGGAGTCATTCTGTCTTTTTTGGAGTCATCATGGTTTTGGAGTCATCATGGTTTTGGAGACATCATGGTTTTGGAGACATCATGGTTTTGGTATGCCCGGTCTATCGAGATTCAAATCTCGCTTCCAATCTCGTGTAATGTAATGGTGACAAAAAGTGGGTACGGGTCCCCCAGGTTCTTAACAATTTATTATGAAAACTGTAAATAACCCGTATTAAACAGGGTATCATCGAAGACCAATCGACTCATTGTTGCCCGCTTCTCTCTTTAGTGTTTTTTTCTTTCTTTCATCATCAATCTTCATTTTAGAGTCTCTTTAAAATGTATGTTTTTTAATTCATCAAATAAACGACGATAGACATATAGTAATCTCTGTCTAGTAACGAGTCCATCGTCAAACATGGTATTCATGGCTATTTTAAGTTGTTTGGGGTTACGAACGGCTCTGACCATCTGAGTTCAATTCCTTTAGGCACTAAAGTAATGGCGGTAGTATTTAATTCTTAGATATCGGAATAAGTCACATAACCATAGGAACATGGTTTTGATTGAGATATTCTATGGGTGTCAGGAGAACTTCAAATTCCGAAAATTTCAGAGGTTTTCCAATCTTGGTAGGATGTAAATGTTCTGATAGTCTGTATAATTGTCTCATGTCGAAACAGGCGTAAGGGGTTTGAATTCCCAGACAGACGTGGTTTCCCAGATGTTGTAGATATTTCACGGTTTTATTGTTCTTGAAATCTTGAATGCAAGGCGTCGTAGGTTCGTACAGGTCGCGCATGTGCAGTAATTGTTCGAAGGATAGTTTTAGAGTGGTTATACATTTCTGAAGACAGATTTGGAATCTACGCGTAGGTAACAGAAATACCCCAGAGAGTCAACAATTTCCGTGTCAAAGACGACGGGTTTGAAGGACACTTGTTCAGATGTCACTTCCGGTGTCACTTCCGGGGATATTTCTGGTGGTGTTTCCGGTGTCACTTCCGGGGATATTTCTGGTGGTGTTTCCGGTGTCACTTCCGGTGTCACTTCCGGGGTTTTTCTTGGAGTTTCTTGTGATCGAGAGGATAATTGACTCGTTTACTGGCTGTGCATGGATTTTTGGGTCTGTAAAACAATGTTAGTAAAGTAATTACAATAGTAAGGTAACTTAAGTAAAAATGCCAAAAACATACCCATGTCTTTGCTTGGTCTGCTGACAGATCTTTTTAATCTGATAACTCTTATCATATTCATTGAATTTTATAAGATTATGAGTTTCCATGGTGTTTCGAACCAGCATCCTCTTATCCTAGAAGATACACTTGTATAAATAAATTTTAAGCTACAGAAGTCAGGAATATCAAAACCTTTTTTGTCTCTTTTTCAAAATTACAGACACTTTCTGTTTTTGTTGAAAACCTTTCGCTTTGTTTGTAAAGGTCTGAGGTGTCTCTATAGTGTAGATACATGATCCATTTGTACATTATTTTCAAGTTTCTTAAAATAAATATTTTCCCAGAGATAACCAAATTTCTCTATTGTTATTAGATATCGTCAAGTTATACAGAGCTACAGTTATCACCTTTAAAAACAGGATGATTTGAAAAAGATAAATAATTGTATATCGTGAAAGTCGTAGTCCATTATGTTTTTCTTTATCTTGCTCCATATTTTTACATTGTTTTAGAGAGTAATCCACTGTTTTACGTGCCTATTTTTTCAGTTGTCTTTAAGAGAGAAAAAGAATACAAAGAGGATCATACGATATATGACATAATATGTTGTTATTGAGTAAGAAAACACTAACGTATACATTAAGAAAAAGACTGGTTCCTCTTTATATTCTTTTTCTCTCTTGATGACTCAAAAATAGGATAGATAAATTATTAAAAAACATTAATACAACTAAAAAAATGCTACATTTTCGTTGAAAATGGAATAATCCAAGTTTTTTTTTTTTAAAGGATGACTCCAAAAACAGGACGACTCCAAAAAACAGGATGACTCCAAAAACAGGACGACTCCAAAACAGAATGACTCAAAAAAACAGGGTGACTCAAAAAACAGGACGACTCCAAAACATCCATATAACGTCATACACGAGTATCAGCGCCTTCAGCTCGTTCAGCATGAACATTTTCATGGGGAAAAAATTCGATTGTTTTCGTTAAAATATCGATAGATTAATAATAAAAAAGTAATATTTTTTAACGCTTTTAGGTCACTTGAGTGACCTATTCTGATCGCTTTCCGTCCGTCGTCGTCCGTCGTGCGTCGTGTGTGGTCCGTCATGCGTAAACTTTTTACATTTTCGACTTCTCCTCAAGAACCCATGGATGGAATTTTTTCACACTTGGTCAGAATCATCCTTGGTCGATGAGGTTACAAAATTATAAAATTGAGATTCCTAACCCAACCCCAGGGGTCAGGGCGGGGCCCCAAAGGGAAAATTAACCAATATTTCAAAAAACTTCCTCTCCAGACTCAGAGGTACTAGTCAATTTCTCTGCAAGTATGGAAAGATCATCAGGGGGTTTATTTAAATTGTAAATTACAGTACCCCGGGCCATCCTTTCTCCCTTGGGAGGTGGTAACGTTGACTATAGTTTATATAGGGAAATAACACTTTTGGGTATATTTTGTCCATTTTCAGCAGGAAATCTTGATTGAAATGATCATGATGCCAGAACGCAATTAGATGGTATGGGAAAATAATAACCTGTCTCATCACCAGGGCCTGAAAAGTTTGGAAAATGGTTAATGGAGAAAATGGTAAAAAGTCAAAAAATCTTCATCAGACTCAGAGGTTTTACAAACCAAACAAATGTCATTATCTCCCACGTCATTTGCTCTCCCTTTGGGGAAGGGTAAAGTTTACTATAGTTTATATGGTGAAATAACACTTCTGACAACATCTTGTCTATTTTCAGAAAGAAATAATTCAAACTTAGTTGGAATAGTAGTTATAATGAAATTGTAATCAGTTTCAGAAAGTAAGATCCTGACCTATCCTAGGGGTTGGCCGATGAGGAAAATGTGCTAAGTAACAATAGATATTATATTTCTGAATAGCAAAATGATTTATTCGAACCGGGTTTTTTTTTCAAGGTTATCCTTTAGTGACACGAGAAGTATTATATTTCACTTTGTTAACATGTTGATTTCCACATCACATCTCAACAATATTTATATATGAAATTGAGCTACCACAGTAACTTGTACCTATAATATAACTCAGATGACCTCTAAGGCCATTGGGCCTCTTGTTCTCTGTTTTTTTTTTTTATTGTATGAAATATTTTTGTAAAAATAAACCAAAATAAAATACAAGCCAAAATCATTTACGGACAAAAAGGGAGGTAATTCTGAATATTTTGCATACTTGTAGAGTTGCAAAAACCAACCCGTCAGTCGAAATACACACTCTACATACAGTCATGCCAAAACTCGATGACGTCGTCAAAACCAACCCGTCACTAACGTCAGCCGAAAACACTCGATGACGTCGTCAAAACTAACCCGTCAGTCAAAATACACACTTAACAGTCATGCCGAAACTCAATGACGTCGTGAAAATCAATCCGTCAGTCAAACTACACACTCTACAGGCATGCCGAAAAACTCAATGACGTCGTCAAAACCAACCCGTCAGTATATATACACACTATACAGTCATGTAAAAACTCAATGACGTCGTCAAAACCAACCCGTCAGTAAATCTCGATGACGTCGTCACAAATAACCCGTCAGTCTAGACATCCCTGTTACTGCTCCCGCAGTCCAGACAACCCTCACCTGTAAACATTATGACGTCACCAATTATGACGTTACCAGAGGTCAACCCAGTGCAAACCGCCCTCAATCGCCATGCCAAACGGCCGACCGCCCCTCAATCGCCATGCATACTACTATCACCGTAAAATAAAGCGTAAGCAAGAGGTCCAGAGGGCTTGTATCGCTAACCTGGATAATAGAGCAATCATAAATTCCTCCGATTGTACTGAAGAAAAAGGATTATAAAGATTTAAACCTCATATTCCCCTACTGGACCCCGCTCCTCTGCACCCAGAGGGGCCACACACTCCGTTTATACAAACTTTGGTCCCCTTTGCCGAAGAATGCTCCAGGCCAAATTAGGAGGAAATCCCTCCAATGGTACCGATGAAGAAGGATTTTGAAGACTTTTTAAAAACCTCCAATTCCCATTTTGGGCCAGCCCCTCTGCACCCAGAGGTGCCACACCTTTTGTTTATACAAAATTAAGTCTCCTTTGCACAAAGATGCTCCAGGCCAAATTTGGATAAATTCTTAACAATGGTACATAATTCAGACAAAATTTAAAAAATAATGATTAAATAAGACACAGACTGAATCAGACAGTGTGCACGTGCAGACACCCCACACAGACTGAATCAGACACAGTGTGCATAGACACCTCACACAGACTGAATCAGTCACAGTGTAAATAGACACTGCACACAGACTGAATCAGTCACAGTGTGTGAAGACACCCCACACAGACTGAATCAGTCACAGTGTAAATAGACACCCCACACAGACTGAATCAGTCACAGTGTAAATAGACACCCCACACAGACTGAATCAGTCACAGTGTAAATAGACACCCCACACAGACTGAATCAGTCACAGTGTAAATAGACACCCCACACAGACTGAATCAGTCACAGTGTAAATAGACACCCCACACAGACTGAATCAGTCACAGTGTAAATAGACACCCCACACAGACTGAATCAGCCACAGTGTAAATAGACACCCCACACAGACTGAATCAGTCACAGTGTAAATAGACACCCCACACAGACTGAATCAGTCACAGTGTAAATAGACACCCCACACAGACTGAATCAGTCACAGTGTAAATAGACACCCCACACAGACTGAATCAGTCACAGTGTAAATAGACACCCCACACAGACTGAATCAGTCACAGTGTAAATAGACACCCCACACAGACTGAATCAGTCACAGTGTAAATAGACACCCCACACAGACTGAATCAGTCACAGTGTAAATAGACACCCCACACAGACTGAATCAGTCACAGTGTAAATAGACACCCCACACAGACTGAATCAGTCACAGTGTAAATAGACACCCCACACAGACTGAATCAGTCACAGTGTAAATAGACACCCCACACAGACTGAATCAGTCACAGTGTAAATAGACACCCCACACAGACTGAATCAGTCACAGTGTAAATAGACACCCCACACAGACTGAATCAGTCACAGTGTAAATAGACACCCCACACAGACTGAATCAGTCACAGTGTAAATAGACACCCCACACAGACTGAATCAGTCACAGTGTAAATAGACACCCCACACAGACTGAATCAGTCACAGTGTAAATAGACACCCCACACAGACTGAATCAGTCACAGTGTAAATAGACACCCCACACAGACTGAATCAGCCACAGTGTAAATAGACACCCCACACAGACTGAATCAGTCACAGTGTAAATAGACACCCCACACAGACTGAATCAGTCACAGTGTAAATAGACACCCCACACAGACTGAATCAGTCACAGTGTAAATAGACACCCCACACAGACTGAATCAGTCACAGTGTAAATAGACACCCCACACAGACTGAATCAGTCACAGTGTAAATAGACACCCCACACAGACTGAATCAGTCACAGTGTAAATAGACACCCCACACAGACTGAATCAGTCACAGTGTAAATAGACACCCCACACAGACTGAATCAGTCACAGTGTAAATAGACACCCCACACAGACTGAATCAGTCACAGTGTAAATAGACACCCCACACAGACTGAATCAGTCACAGTGTAAATAGACACCCCACACAGACTGAATCAGTCACAGTGTAAATAGACACCCCACACAGACTGAATCAGTCACAGTGTAAATAGACACCCCACACAGACTGAATCAGTCACAGTGTAAATAGACACCCCACACAGACTGAATCAGTCACAGTGTAAATAGACACCCCACACAGACTGAATCAGTCACAGTGTAAATAGACACCCCACACAGACTGAATCAGTCACAGTGTAAATAGACACCCCACACAGACTGAATCAGTCACAGTGTAAATAGACACCCCACACAGACTGAATCAGTCACAGTGTAAATAGACACCCCACACAGACTGAATCAGTCACAGTGTAAATAGACACCCCACACAGACTGAATCAGTCACAGTGTAAATAGACACCCCACACAGACTGAATCAGTCACAGTGTAAATAGACACCCCACACAGACTGAATCAGTCACAGTGTAAATAGACACCCCACACAGACTGAATCAGCCACAGTGTAAATAGACACCCCACACAGACTGAATCAGTCACAGTGTAAATAGACACCCCACACAGACTGAATCAGTCACAGTGTAAATAGACACCCCACACAGACTGAATCAGTCACAGTGTAAATAGACACCCCACACAGACTGAATCAGTCACAGTGTAAATAGACACCCCACACAGACTGAATCAGTCACAGTGTAAATAGACACCCCACACAGACTGAATCAGTCACAGTGTAAATAGACACCCCACACAGACTGAATCAGTCACAGTGTAAATAGACACCCCACACAGACTGAATCAGTCACAGTGTAAATAGACACCCCACACAGACTGAATCAGTCACAGTGTAAATAGACACCCCACACAGACTGAATCAGTCACAGTGTAAATAGACACCCCACACAGACTGAATCAGTCACAGTGTAAATAGACACCCCACACAGACTGAATCAGTCACAGTGTAAATAGACACCCCACACAGACTGAATCAGTCACAGTGTAAATAGACACCCCACACAGACTGAATCAGTCACAGTGTAAATAGACACCCCACACAGACTGAATCAGTCACAGTGTAAATAGACACCCCACACAGACTGAATCAGTCACAGTGTAAATAGACACCCCACACAGACTGAATCAGTCACAGTGTAAATAGACACCCCACACAGACTGAATCAGCCACAGTGTAAATAGACACCCCACACAGACTGAATCAGTCACAGTGTAAATAGACACCCCACACAGACTGAATCAGTCACAGTGTAAATAGACACCCCACACAGACTGAATCAGTCACAGTGTAAATAGACACCCCACACAGACTGAATCAGTCACAGTGTAAATAGACACCCCACACAGACTGAATCAGTCACAGTGTAAATAGACACCCCACACAGACTGAATCAGTCACAGTGTAAATAGACACCCCACACAGACTGAATCAGTCACAGTGTAAATAGACACCCCACACAGACTGAATCAGTCACAGTGTAAATAGACACCCCACACAGACTGAATCAGTCACAGTGTAAATAGACACCCCACACAGACTGAATCAGTCACAGTGTAAATAGACACCCCACACAGACTGAATCAGTCACAGTGTAAATAGACACCCCACACAGACTGAATCAGTCACAGTGTAAATAGACACCCCACACAGACTGAATCAGTCACAGTGTAAATAGACACCCCACACAGACTGAATCAGTCACAGTGTAAATAGACACCCCACACAGACTGAATCAGTCACAGTGTAAATAGACACCCCACACAGACTGAATCAGTCACAGTGTAAATAGACACCCCACACAGACTGAATCAGTCACAGTGTAAATAGACACCCCACACAGACTGAATCAGTCACAGTGTAAATAGACACCCCACACAGACTGAATCAGTCACAGTGTAAATAGACACCCCACACAGACTGAATCAGTCACAGTGTAAATAGACACCCCACACAGACTGAATCAGTCACAGTGTAAATAGACACCCCACACAGACTGAATCAGTCACAGTGTAAATAGACACCCCACACAGACTGAATCAGTCACAGTGTAAATAGACACCCCACACAGACTGAATCAGCCACAGTGTAAGTAGACACCCCACACAGACTGAATCAGTCACAGTGTAAATAGACACCCCACACAGACTGAATCAGCCACAGTGTAAGTAGACACCCCACACAGACTGAATCAGTCACAGTGTAAATAGACACCCCACACAGACTGAATCAGCCACAGTGTAAGTAGACACCCCACACAGACTGAATCAGTCACAGTGTAAATAGACACCCCACACAGACTGAATCAGCCACAGTGTAAGTAGACACCCCACACAGACTGAATCAGCCACAGTGTAAATAGACACCCAACACAGACTGAATCAGCCACAGTGTAAATAGACACCCCACACAGACTGAATCAGTAACAGTGTAAATAGACACCCAACACAGACTGAATCAGTCACAGTGTGTGAAGACACCACACACAGATTGAATCAGTCACAGTGTGTATAGACACCTAACACAGACTGAATCAGTAACAGTGTAAATAGACACATAAGACAGACTGAATCAGCCACAGTGTGTATATACACCCAACACAGACTGAATCAGTCACAGTGTGTATAGACACCTAACACAGACTGAATCAGTCACAACGAGTGTAGACACCTCACATGATACTAACTCGTTAAAACGAGATACTTAATCTTAATTAATGGATAATAAAATCGTCATCAAGAGATATTTAGTCGTTATAACGAGACACTAAGTCGTTAAATCTTGTAATGTATACAGCATTGTCCGTTTGAAATCTTCTGTTTATCTTCTCCATTCTGACTTAGTAAGATACCTTAAAACTGATGCAAGGAGAAATATAAGATCTTCCCACGAACAGGATGTCAACAATATCATCAGTTCAGACTGTAAGCAGAATCCAACACGATTATGGTCCTTATCAAGAGTAAAAGACGGGAGTCTTCTGGAATTGCTCCCTTGAAGAAGAGCGATGGCCTGCTGTACAGCGATGCTAGGCAATGAAGACATGACCACTATGGCATCCGTGGGTCACCATCAACACCTGGACATGCGAAACATCGTGCTAACAGAGCTGGGAGTATTGAAGCTGCTGGGAGGACTTAAGCCTCACAAGGCTTCAGGACAGGACTCCATACCAGCAAGGCTACGCACGGAGCAGCAGGAGGAAATAACAACTGTCCTAAGGATGCTATTCCTGTCATCACTCGACTCAGCCGCTGTGCCGGATGTATGGAAACTAGCCCATGTCGTTTCTGTTTTCAAGAAGGGCGATCGGTCCATTGCTGCTTACTACAGACCAGTGTCATTGACTGCGATATAGTCAAAGTGAATCGAATACGTCCTGCATAGCTCCGTCATGGAACACTAGGATGAAGAGCAGATTCTGTCTGTTACCTAGCACGGATTCCGGAGAAGGCGGTCATGCGAGATCCAATTGGTAAAGACCTCCGACGACCTTACCGATGGCATTGACAGTGGGAAGCAGATAGACATCGTTCTTCTGGACTTCCCCAAGGCCTTCGACAAGGTCCCACACCAACGCCTCCTCCACAAGCTCAACCACTATGGGATCCGCGGGAACATACAGCAGGAAACTACGAGTTATCGTTGAGGGGAGCAGATCATCAGAACCAGACGTTCTATCAGGAGTACCCCAGGGCACTGTGATCGGCCCCCTGTTGTTCCTGCTGTATATAAATAACCTGCCGGAGTTAGTGAAATCCAACATCCGGTTATTTGCAGAAGACTGCATCATCTATCGACAAATGCATTCTGCCAGAGACAGCGTCAAGCTACATGACGATCTCAACGCCCTCCTCAAGTGGACATACGATTGGCAGATGGCCTTTTAGCCGGACAAGTGCGTCATCATGCAGTTAACTCGTAGAGGAAACATCCAGAGAACAAACTACCACCTGAACAGAACCCAACTTGCAGAGGTAGAGAACAGTCAATACCTTGGTGTCACCACCAGCAACGACCTCTCCTGGAATGATCCCATCAGTGCTACATCATCGAAGGCAGCTAGGTCAGTAGGCTTTCTCCGAAGGAACCTCCGAGCCTGCCCATGGGAAGTTAGGGCAAGAGCGTACACCACTTTAGTCCATCCCATAATGGAATACGCTGGAGCAGTATGAGACCCCTATCAAGTCCAACATGTCGAGATGATGGAGAGAGTCCAAAAGCAGGCTGCAAGATTTGCTACATAGACCTACTCCAGAGATGAAGGTAGCATGACGGCCATACTGTGTCATCTGAGATGGGAGCCCCTAGGAGTAAGGAGAGCTAGTGCCAGGGCGACGTTGTTATACAAGATCATCAACAACATTTTGGCCATAAGATCAGACAGGCAGATGCAAGGACCCGAGGAGCCGCTGGCGGCAGCTTGAGGCAAATCCAGAACTCCTTTCTTCTATGGACCATCATCCACATTCCCACAACACGATTGCCTCTTCAGTGGAATCACGAGAACCTTTCAGAAAGACACCACTGAACTTGCATTGTCGGATACCACTTTTTTTAATGTAACATAGATAATAGCTGTCACAAAGTGAGCCACTTTAAATGTCTCACTTCTTTTAAAATATGTATTCAAATATTGAATGGCGGTTCGAGACATACAGTGCACCATGTCGCTGAAGAAGATGATGGTGGTGATGATGATGATGATGATGATGATGATAAATATTTTGGATGTTCTCAATCAGACATCGTACTAGTTCTACCATTATGTCATATTTAACATGTATTTGACCTGTCACCATTAGTGACAACCTTAATGAGTAGTGCACGACATAGCAGGATGTTTTCAGTTATTTTATATCCAAATTGGAAGGAATAACTTTCATTCGCTTTATTGTAAGTTTTGCTATATTTCAATATTTTAACAAATTAGGCCTTTATTAATTGGCAGGTGCTCGATAGCCTTAATGTGTTAATACCAAGTTATTTAATTCGTTCAAACTTTCGTTATACATATAAGAGTACCGTAACCGTTATCTAATTAATGTATAAATCATTATGTCTACCGACAACTCGTTGTGTAGAGTTCCGTGCTACTGAGTGTTTGTATCCCCTGTTGTGAATCGGCGCTATGTGAATGAAATGCCGGCTCATTTCATATGCAACTAGTTAGCCATCCCATAATACTCCAGGCAATCGCGACTGTTGGCTGTTCAACATTTCGGCTGTTCCGTCAATTGTGCAGATGAGCGCATCGGCACCTATTCTCGCTGTGTTTGTCAATTGTAGTACGTAAGGTTAATTTGTCTTATGAAAATAAGTCTTTATTAATTTTATGTGTTAATTCTAATATTCGCAAATTCGATTAACCGGATGTGAGTATTTAACAGGTGCGCGAAAGTGTGTAGAAATCGCTACAGTTCTACAGGGCCTTTCACCACACCCAAGGAAAATAGAAATACCGGAACGAGACTGGAGAAATCTTGTGGACTGGCTAGGCCTACCGGTACCAGGAAAAGGTTCTGCTCACAAGAATCGGTTTTACAATTTCACATGTGTTGGTTTAAGGACATAGCCGACTAATTAATTGTCGGTTGGACTAAAAGTCCAGAGGAGAACGGATAGCAGAGAAAGACTCGCCGATATTCACTCTCGTCATGGCGTGTTGTTTGAGTGAAGAGGCGAAGGAGCAAAAACGGATAAATTGCGAAATAGAAAAGGAACTGAGGAAGGCAAAGAGAGATGCCAGACGGGAGTTGAAACTTCTGCTTTTAGGTACGTATATAAACGTGTCGATTTGTCGGTATTTTGCGGCCAGGAACACAGATATAAACAACCCATGACTGCTCTGCAATCGATGGTCCACCGGCAGCCATCTTGAATAACTTAGTGTCGTTCTAAGGGTTTGATACATCTGTAAAGAGAAATATCGGCATTTAACTGAGATTTTCTGTCAGTTTTACCCATACTGGTAGTCTGGGGCACTCAATGCAGACATGAGACCGTAAATGCACGCCGACAGTTGCTGTTTATTGCATGATAGCTGATGTGGGCCGCCATCTTGAAATGAAACATTCGGGTGAATTCATTAGCTCGAGCTGTTTTCATTGAAGAAACTGTTTTTCGTGATATATGTTGATTTTTTAGCCAGTCATTCAAAACTTCGATATTTCAAATCTTCCGTCGTCATAAAGGTCTCCATTTTTATTTAATGTTTAAATGAAATTCAAAAGAGAAGAAATTGATTTTTTTTATAGAAAAATGTTGACATTTGCAATGTATATTTTGTGTGTATTGGATGTCTGTGTATGGGGCCAGTCTCATGTATACAAGGATGCATCATGCTATAGGTGGCATCGTCTATGACCCTATTTCGTAGGTTTACAGTTTACTTGACAACCTAAGCAGATTAGTGAGAAAAGCTGATTCTGTCATGACTGAGTTTGTCTGATACAGCATCATAATTAAAGCTGCTGAGGCAAGCAGGCTTATAATTTGATGATTTCCAGTGCCTCATAATTTAGTACTGATGATTGATTTTCAACATCAAAGGAAGAGACCATCTTAAAATTAACTTTCAAATTTCAATTGATGAACAATTATTCAGAACACTTATAAGGGCTGTCACAATATATCGGAAAACAGGTGTATCGCAATATTTTTCAAAAGTATATTTTCATGTATCTGCTTGGTGTTTTAACTTTGCAAATTACTACAAATTCTAACGAGATATGCCAATAGGCATCAAGCAAGTTTTCATAGTTCAAATTGGTTTGACAAAAATCTTAAATCTATGTAATCCATATTACATATATGATTAAGTTTGATAACATACCGACTACAACTTATTATAAAATTGAGCACATCCTTCCTATGACAATATATCTGGATACGTATCGCTATATATTCATTCTGTATTGCAATATATGATTTTACACTCTTGGCGTTTTGTGACACCCCCAACATTTATTTTCGTCCAGATTACAATCAAAGACAACATTTTTGCGCATTTTACTTTGTAGTCCAAAAGGAACAAATCAGCCATGAAAAACCTTTCTCTGAGATTAAAATAACAGTTCAGAGGCATCGTTAGTTTTAATTTTTTGAAATCGTAAGGTCTTTTACAACATATGCATGTCCATAAGTGTCTTGCCAGCAAATTATGTGTTACATCAGTTTACTGCTTCAACAAAATAAATAGGTGTAAAATAAAAAGATAACTCATTATAAAGTTTTTATGCTGATAAACTGTCATGTTACGCTCCATCTCTTCTGGGAAGCAATCCAGAAAAAGTCGTACATTGTCAAAAAAAATCCCAAAAGTTTTGAATTACTTTAATAATTCAAATCCATGATGATGTAGTGGGTGTCGCAGCAGCTAAACATAAAAAATGCTTATTGTAAAATCTGAAATTTGTCCTGTTTCTAGTTTATAAGGACAGCATCTGCTATCATAATACTTCGTTGTAATGAGTGCAGACGATAAAACTAAAATAAAGCTGTTGTGTACCATAATCAAATGACCAAAGCGATCTCGCAGCATGATGTTAACACCGTTTCATGAATGTGAATTTCAACTTTGGAGTGTGAGGAGTCAAAATAGCAATATAGGAGTTGAGGCAAAACTGGTGTAAGGTGTCCCTATTTGTAATTTTCCAGTCCCCAGCACCAAAATTGTATTTATGTCAAATGAGGTATTTGTGCTTGTCAAATGTACTGAATGCTTTTGAATAAAGGGGTTGTACTCAATACACCTAACAGACAAAATTTGTCAACTTTACACAAGTTGATAAAAGCAGGGATTTCAGTTGACTTTTGACATTTTGTATTTTTAGAATTTTCATAAAATTTTGTTAAAAAGAAATTTCTGAAAAACAGTAAACATTCGTATTGATGTTATTATATATGATAGAGAAAGTGTGGAGTAAAAAAAAAAGATGAATCATTGGGACATTATATGTGTACAAAGAGTGAACAGTAATCTGAGATGTCGCAACACTCGATGAATTACTGGAAAGGCTGCCAACAAGCATATATATGCTCCAGAAAGACCAGTGTTTTTAAGTAAATTTTGAAACAGATGATTGATTTTGAAAGAATAGCCAACTGAATTAATGTTGACCCATTCTGGAAAAAAATAGCCGGTTCCAAGTTGATAAATTTATAGTAGGCTACATTTGCTGACAATCAGCTTTTACCGAGAACACTGCCTCTGCATAAAACAAACAGACAGAGGAAAACAGATGGAAAGAGGAACAGAGAAGAGACCTTCATGTTATATTTAGGAATTCAAATGTGGGATGAAATTGATTTAGTGGAGGTGCAACTAGTCTCAACAGGTTGGAGATTGAAAGAAAAAGCAACTGTTACCCATAGCCAAGCACATATTACAAGCGGTAACTAATTTCGCATTACAGGACCTCCCTGCATAGATTTTCTTTTGCGCACTTGAAGACATTAGAGCGACAAAAATCAATCTACTGCACCCAACAAACATTTCAAGATAATTTGTTCCCTCCTGTTTCATATAACTTTTGCTTCCTGATGTCTATCTTGTCACTACCTAGCTTTTGACCTTCATGTTTGAGCATCTACCCAAGGAAGATGATGGGTTTTGTCCCCTGACCAGAACAAACAAAAGTCCTTAAACTGGTACTAATTACTGCACCTTGCTTTTGACATATGGGTGGAGTGGTCAGTCCTTGGTCAGTATAATGTGACTGGGTGGAGTGGTCAGTCGATGGTCAGTATAATGTGACTACTGTAGGTGGAGTGGTCAATATAATGTGACTGGATGCAGTGGTCAGTCCATGGTCAGTATAATGTGACTAGGTGGTGTGGTCAGTCCATGGTCAGTATAATGTGACTACTGTAGGTGGTGTGGTCAGTCCATTGTCAGTATAATGTGACTGGATGGAGTGGTCAGTCCATGGTCAGTATAATGTGACTACTGTAGGCGGAGTGGCCAGTCCATGGTCAGTATAATGTGATAACTGTAGGTGGAGTGGCCAGTCCATGGTCAGTATACAGGGCTCCGGCTAACCACCCGGCCACTCGTCCTGACCGGGTGAAAATTGAAAAGGACCAGTGGAATTTACAACCACGCTCGTCCCTGTGCCGAGTCAATATTACTAAAACATACACTAGATCTGTCGCCTAAATATTGTGATGAATAATCAATGGAACACTTTTTACCAAGTAACTTTCGTCACAGCATCGGAAGTAAACAACGTAAAACATGCCGTTTTCATGCTTGTCGTAAAAATCACCTGAGCGCTTGAATCAAAGCGTCCTGAACGATGTACTGCGGGGCCCGACTGCAGCAATCGCAGCAGGGAACTAGACTACGTAATGTTCCGTAACTAATCGAAATGAAAGATGGAAGTGAAACTTCACCCCTTTTTCACAAAAGGTACAGTGTTGACACGATATATTTGATGAATGGAAATCAATCATATGTTGCTAGTTATGATGTGTAGTAATTGTATTTACGAAAAAAACATTAATGGACATTGAACAACATCATCTTAACAGGACAACAGATCAGTAAATATTTATTGAAATTTTTCATAATCTCAGGTGTACAGTAAAATTTCAGGAGTGCCGAGTGGATTTTTCATGACACTAGGCACAGTGCCTAGTGGTTTAAAAAGTTTAGCCTGAGCCCTGGATACTAATGTGACTACTGTAGGTGGAGTGGCCAGTCCATGGTCAGTATAATGTGACAGGGTGGAGTGGTCAGTCCATGGTCAGTATAATGTGACTAGGTGGAGTGGCCAGTCCATGGTCAGTATAATGTGACTACTGTTGGTGGAGTGGTCGGTCCATGGTCATTAATATGTGACTGGGTGGTGTAATGTGGTCAGTCGATGGTCAGTATACTGTGACTGGGTGGAGTAGTCAGTCCATGGTCAGTATAATGTGACTGGGGTGGTGTGGTCAGTCGATGGTCAGTATACTGTGATTGGGTTGAGTAGTCAGTCCATGGTCAGTATAATGTGACTGGAGTGGTGTGGTCAGTCTATAGTCAGTATACTGTGACTGGGTGGAGTGGTCAGTATACTGTGACTGGGTGGAGTGGTCAGTATACTGTGACTGGGTGGAATGGTCAGTCCATGTTCAGTATACTGTGACTGGGTGGTGTGGTCAGTCGATGGTCAGTATACTGTGACTGGGTGGAGTGGTCAGTATACTGTGACTGGGTGGAGTGGCCTGTCCATGGTCAGTATACTGTGACTGGATGGAGTGGTCAGTCCATGGTCAGTATACTGTGACTGTGGAGTGGTCAGTATACTGTGACTGGGTCGAGTGGTCAGTCCATGGTCAGTATACTGTGACTGGGTGGAGTGGTTAGTGTAACTTGGTGTGGTGTCCAGGTTTAGGAGCGTGATGACATGTTGAGTAACCCTTCACTGGTGTCTTTGTCGGTTAATGCTACATTTTTTTTGTGCGTTATGACATAACATCCTTCACTTCTCCATTAATTAGAATATGTCTTTTTACTTGGCCAACTTCTAAAGACACGGATGATTTAAAAAAATGTTAAAGATAATGCCGTCTCTTCAGATAACTTGAAAATGTAGAAAAGCCCTACTAAACTCATTCCCCCTCTAATCCTAGAAACTTCAGCCACTAC
The DNA here is from genome assembly GCF_002113885.1 of Mizuhopecten yessoensis. Taxonomy (NCBI): domain Eukaryota; kingdom Metazoa; phylum Mollusca; class Bivalvia; order Pectinida; family Pectinidae; genus Mizuhopecten; species Mizuhopecten yessoensis. Next base: position 1,036,769 of record NW_018408884.1, read on the forward strand.
AACATGTATACATGTGTAAATCAAAAGATAAACAAAATAGCATTACCAAAATTTATAAAAAAAAAAAAAAAAAAATCTAGTTGAAACCTTGTCACTTTAAGACTTGATAGAAGTGCAATTTTCAATGACATGTTTGTATGAAAAAGGGCAAGATAATATAGGTACATCACTACATGCTCAGAGAATAACATGTGTTGCAAATTTGTTGATTTATTTACAATTTTCCAGACCCTGTGTCAGGGCTTCTCATACTATTGTGAAAACCAGTCCAGCATATCAAGGTATCGCTGACACAGGTTTTCTGTATATGGTTCAATGAACAAGATAATTGACCTACGGTACTTAGTAAGTCTTGTGTGTCACTGGGCTATTTATAAGTATAGAATGGAAAGAGCAGGGTGTTGTTGACTGTCTATGGCATTGCAATTGGGGCATGACATCTATTGGCAATCTCAAAATAGGGTAAGGCACAGCTATAGCATCATGCTATTGATGGGGAAATCACAATAGTACGTATAACAGCCCAATATGTGTACAGTAAAGGGGTGGCAGTATTTCACTGACCCAGTTGATAGGTTAGGCACCCTGCCGTAGTGCAAGATTTCATCAATCTTAGGTGATGTTCAAATGCAGTTATTGTCTTATTGTCCCCATATTGTACAACTGAATGATTTTGGAGAAACCAATATAAAATATATTAGATACCGGTAATGATTTTGGATATACCAATATATGATATATTATACTTGATAAACAGTTCATGTTTTTGAATTTCAGTTGAGATTTTTAACATTTTACTTCAGGATCTTCATCTCAGGAAATTCATATTTTCAATAGAATTAGATACATGTTGTGGATGCTGACTACAATAACAGTGACGGGGACACAATACATGTTGTGGATGCTGTCTACAATAACAGTGACAGGGACACAATACATGTTGTGGATGCTGACTACAATAACAGTGACGGGGACACAATACATGTTGTGGATGCTGTCTACAGTAACAGTGACAGGGACACAATACATGTTGTGGATGCTGACTACAATAACAGTGACAGGGACACAATACATGTTGTGGATGCTGACTACAATAACAGTGACAGGGACACAATACATGTTGTGGATGCTGACTACAATAACAGTGACAGGGACACAATACATGTTGTGGATGCTGACTACAATAACAGTGACAGGGACACAATACATGTTGTGGATGCTGACTACAATAACAGTGACAGGGACACAATACATGTTGTGGATGCTGACTACAATAACAGTGACAGGGACACAATACATGTTGTGGATGCTGACTACAATAACAGTGACAGGGACACAATACATGTTGTGGATGCTGACTACAATAACAGTGACAGGGACACAATACATGTTGTGGATGCTGACTACAATAACAGTGACAGGGACACAATACATGTTGTGGATGCTGACTACAATAACAGTGACAGGGACACAATACATGTTGTGGATGCTGACTACAATAACAGTGACAGGGACACAATACATGTTGTGGATGCTGACTACAATAACAGTGACAGGGACACAATACATGTTGTGGATGCTGACTACAATAACAGTGACAGGGACACAATACATGTTGTGGATGCTGACTACAATAACAGTGACAGGGACACAATACATGTTGTGGATGCTGACTACAATAACAGTGACAGGGACACAATACATGTTGTGGATGCTGACTACAATAACAGTGACAGGGACACAATACATGTTGTGGATGCTGACTACAATAACAGTGACAGGGACACAATACATGTTGTGGATGCTGACTACAATAACAGTGACAGGGACACAATACATGTTGTGGATGCTGACTACAATAACAGTGACAGGGACACAATACATGTTGTGGATGCTGACTACAATAACAGTGACAGGGACACAATACATGTTGTGGATGCTGACTACAATAACAGTGACAGGGACACAATACATGTTGTGGATGCTGACTACAATAACAGTGACAGGGACACAATACATGTTGTGGATGCTGACTACAATAACAGTGACAGGGACACAATACATGTTGTGGATGCTGACTACAATAACAGTGACAGGGACACAATACATGTTGTGGATGCTGACTACAATAACAGTGACAGGGACACAATACATGTTGTGGATGCTGACTACAATAACAGTGACAGGGACACAATACATGTTGTGGATGCTGACTACAATAACAGTGACAGGGACACAATACATGTTGTGGATGCTGACTACAATAACAGTGACAGGGACACAATACATGTTGTGGATGCTGACTACAATAACAGTGACAGGGACACAATACATGTTGTGGATGCTGACTACAATAACAGTGACAGGGACACAATACATGTTGTGGATGCTGACTACAATAACAGTGACAGGGACACAATACATGTTGTGGATGCTGACTACAATAACAGTGACAGGGACACAATACATGTTGTGGATGCTGACTACAATAACAGTGACAGGGACACAATACATGTTGTGGATGCTGACTACAATAACAGTGACAGGGACACAATACATGTTGTGGATGCTGACTACAATAACAGTGACAGGGACACAATACATGTTGTGGATGCTGACTACAATAACAGTGACAGGGACACAATACATGTTGTGGATGCTGACTACAATAACAGTGACAGGGACACAATACATGTTGTGGATGCTGACTACAATAACAGTGACAGGGACACAATACATGTTGTGGATGCTGACTACAATAACAGTGACAGGGACACAATACATGTTGTGGATGCTGACTACAATAACAGTGACAGGGACACAATACATGTTGTGGATGCTGACTACAATAACAGTGACAGGGACACAATACATGTTGTGGATGCTGACTACAATAACAGTGACAGGGACACAATACATGTTGTGGATGCTGACTACAATAACAGTGACAGGGACACAATACATGTTGTGGATGCTGACTACAATAACAGTGACAGGGACACAATACATGTTGTGGATGCTGACTACAATAACAGTGACAGGGACACAATACATGTTGTGGATGCTGACTACAATAACAGTGACATGGACACAATACATGTTGTGGATGCTGACTACAATAACAGTGACAGGGACACAATACATGTTGTGGATGCTGACTACAATAACAGTGACGTGGACACTATACATGTTGTGGATGCTGACTACAATAACAGTGACGTGGACACAATACATGTTGTGGATGCTGACTACAATAACAGTGACAGGGACACATTACATGTTGTGGATGCTGACCTGACACTGTGACCTACAATTTAGGCTTCAGTGACTTGTTTCAGAAGAAATAGTCTCTGATTGTTTTGTCCATATTTGGGTAACTGTTATCGCTACACAGATTATGACTTTATCTATCATCATTTTAAAGCATTAAAACATACATTTGTGTTACCATTTGGTTTGGATGATTCATCAAAAAAATAAACGTAGCAGTATGACTTACAGAACTCTGTACCAGTTCCGTTTGTATAGTATGCTACCCAGTGACTTGGTCATCAAACCATGTCTACAAATCATCAGATATTATCCATGACAGCATCTTCTTTTTAAACTCTTTCAATTATAATGTAGGTATGTTTTTGTTTTCTCTTTAAATGCTTGTTAATATGCTAAAGGAAGGCCAGGTTTTGAAATCATTATTGGGTAAATCACTTTCTTTCGGACGAGAAGGATTATTACAATAAGGTATAATCGAGGCTTACTAATATAGTTCCATAACATCACTTAGTATTGACCACTAGGGGGATATAGAGATGGCTAAAACAAAACCGGAATCCAATTTTTGGAGACTGTTGAGAACGTGAGACCCGATTACAGATGGGAAAGCTTCTGAACAAAAACTTAATAGTCACATCACTTACAATTTTTGCAGGAACTGGAGAGTCTGGGAAGAGTACATTCATAAAACAGATGAGAATTATCCATGGAACCGGCTACTCAGAGGAGGACAAGCGCGGCTTCATCAAGATCGTCTACCAGAATATCTTCATGGCCATGCATTCGATGATCCGCGCCATGGACACCATCAAGATCTCGTTTGAAGTTGCAGATAATGAGGTAAGTTCAGGTGATTTCAGAAGATTTCACCTCGTGAAGTAACAATACAGATGAAGGTAATTCAGTCACCACTTAGCTTTGTTTGGCAAATTGTATTGTAACTTATAGTAATACAATCTATGTACAGTAGCATTGATATTTTCAAATGAAACTAATGAGAGGAAATACGATACAGGTTATAAACAAGAGATAATTCTGAATATTTAAATGATGTTTTAAATTTGACTGCATCCATCTTGTACATAAATTAATAATATTACACTTGCAGTGATATCCAGGTACCTGCAAGTGATAAATGTCGACTCCGTTCTGATAGTCGAGCTGTGTGATGGTGATCCTAAATCTATAGGTTAGGGTTGTTATGACATGCGCTAGTCTAGGTGTTCTGGTTTCCAGTTTCAGCCAACTATTTTCGGGGAATATCCAGTTGTCTAGTACATGTATATATAAACAGATCATTTGATGTCTAATGTCAACTAATTGATGTCAATTCAATGTTTGTACCATTCCAACATATACAGATGGTAAATTTTCTGTTAAATCCATAATTTGTTACGAAAAATTGAACAAAAAACCACACCCTATGGATGTGAAACGTGTCAAAGATATAAAATGGAAATGAATACAGTTTCATTTTCTTGCGTTCTGTAAAGAATTTGATAATTTTACATAATGTCGCGTATGCCGGGACATATATAATGTAAAGGCAGTGCTCATGCTAAAGCATGCTCGACCAGGCAGGCAGACAGAACCGACGAGGAAAAAGGGAAACCAATCAACAGTGCAATAGAACACATCAGTTTCTGACTTCTGTTTACAGGAGAATGCGATCATGATTCGACAAGTTGACTACGAGACCGTAACCACACTGGACTCTCAGTCGGTGGAGGCCATCTTGTCACTGTGGGCCGATGCGGGGATACAGGAGTGCTACGACCGGCGGAGAGAGTATCAGCTCACAGACTCCGCCAAATAGTGAGTATTATAAAACCTGGGAATAGTGAGTTCTCCCTGACTGTCCCGTACTAGCTCCTTGTGTCCATTTATAGGATTATACAAAAATCAACTGCTAAATTACAATGTATAGTTGTAATACACCGTTGCACACAGGAGGAAATATTTGAAAAATTCAAACACCCCAACCTGAAATTCTTAAGTGAATATTGAAAATGTTTAGAAGACCTGACAGTTCCCAGTCAAGGGTGAGGGGCGAGTTTGTACACATCCACTGGATCGGTGTTCAGTCAAGGGTGAGGGGGAGGTTTGTACACATCCACTGGATCGGTGTTCAGTCAAGGGTGAGGGGCAAGTTTGTACACATCCACTTGATCACTATTTCAAATTTACATAAACGTATGTTCTGTTGGTCCTTTGAAATTATTTTTTTAACAGGATCTTTATTTATGCCCCACCACAAAGCGGTATGGGGGACATACAAACATAGTTGAACCCTTGTCTGTATAGGAGTACGTCCTCGGTGAAGGTATAGCATTTCAGTCCGTCATGAACCCAGTGCTGCAAGAAGGGTCGAGCTCCATCACATGATTCTATGCCATTATGAGAGGAACCGGATGCACAACATTTCTGTGACCTTGACCTTTCAGCTTGACCGCTCTGACCTTACTTTCTCTTTCGTGGGAGTAGACACATAGCTCGTGGTGAACATCTTATTTGATTGATGTTAAATAAGGCAAATGGTTTTAGAATGCTTTCACTACGATAGAAATTGCTTAATTAGCTGAATATTATAACATACACATTTCGTTTTTCAATAGTTACTTAGATGCAGTGGACAGGATTGCGGAACCAAACTACCTACCTACATTGCAAGACATCTTACGTGTGAGGGTTCCCACGACTGGCATTATAGAGTACCCTTTTGATCTGGACAGTATAATATTTAGGTAAGTCTACCACAGGTTAACCAGAACTCGACAGCTACAATATCATTATAGAGTACCCTTTTGATCTGGACAGTATAATATTTAGGTAAGTCTACCACAGGTTAACCAGAACTGGACAGCTGCAACATCGTGATGATCTCTAGAAAGGTTTTATCACAGGTGTTGGCGGTCCTTGAACTGTTACAAAGATATAGTGTAATATTTATGTTGCCCACCTCGTTGTATAGTCGAGTCTATAGTAATGTGCTTTGTTAAGTAGATCTGTAGTTAAAAGTTTGAGATGTGTCCTGAACCTCTTAACATATTTAAAAAAAAGTTATATTTAAACTGGAGAAGGGTAACATTAATTTCTACACTCTTTCATGGTTAGATTTGGATGGTTATAAGATAAGGTAAAGGGTCAAAGGTCACACTTGACCACTTCAATACGTGTCTATGTGGGTAACCACCAACTTTGTTTACTATTTAGATCACTTTCTACAGATTCATTTCTCTATAAAACATATCTTCTGACCTTCTGATTTGTTAAAATGTGAATGTGTTTTTGAAAACATTTTTTTTTAAGAACAGAAATCCTAAAGGTCAAAGACTTGACCTCAATTGTAAATGCACTGTGTCAATGAGCGACGATTACTAGCCACTGCCAACCTTAAACTGGAAATACTTTTTTGATGTTGAGATTCAGCAGTTTTGGAGGCAAACTCTTGGTTGTGATAATATGGTTAGATTGAACACCTGAATAACTATTATTTTGTCCTCTCAAGCTGCACTGTCGCAGGTTGTATCTAGGAAGGGATGTGTGACGGTCTGTTGGTGTTGTAGTATGATTAATTTCCGTTGTCGTTACAGAATGGTGGATGTAGGTGGCCAGAGGTCTGAACGGCGCAAGTGGATCCACTGTTTTGAAAATGTCACGTCCATCATGTTTCTTGTAGCCTTAAGTGAATACGACCAGGTTCTGGTGGAATCTGATAATGAGGTAAGTGACTCAGTCTGTTATAGTCTTAGTCTGATAACGAGGTACTGTAAGTGACCAACTCAGTCTGTTATAGTCTTAGTCTGATAATGAGGTAAGTGACTCAGTCTGTCTTAGTCTTAGTCTGATAATGAGGTACTGTAAGTGACCAACTCAGTCTGTTATAGTCTTAATCTGATGATGAGGTAAGTGACAAACTCAGTCTGTTATAGTCTTAACCTGATAACGAGGTAAGTGACAAACTCAGTCTGGTATAGTCTTAATCTGATGATGAGGTAAGTGACAAACTCAGTCTGTTATAGTCTTAGTCTGATAATGAGGTATGAGACTCAGAATGTTATAGTCTTAGTCTGATAATGAGGTAAGTGACTCAGTATGTTATAGTCTTAGTCTGATAATGAGGTAAGTGACTAAGTATGTTAAAGTCTTAGTCTGATAATGAGGTAAGTGACTCGGTCTGTTATAGTCTTAGTCTGGTAATGAGGTAAGTGACTCAGTCTGTTATAATAGTCTTAGTCTGATAAGGAGGTAAGTGACTCAGTCTGTTATAGTCTTAGTCTGATAATGAGGTAAGTGACTCAGTCTGTTGTAGTCTTAGTCTGTTAATGAGGTAAGTGACTCAGTCTGTTATAGTCTTAGTCTGGTAATGAGGTAAGTGACTCGGTCTGTTATAGTCTTAGTCTGATAATGAGGTAAGTGACTCAGTCTGTTGTAGTCTTAGTCTGATAATGATGTAAGTGACAAACTCAGTCTGTTATAGTCTTAGTCTGAATGCTGTTCATACAATAATTGATATACATCTACAGAAGGAAGGATTTCAGTGAACTAAGATATGACCCTGTGTTTCCAGTTGCGGTTTTCGACTCCCAACTGACTAAATGTGGTATAAATTTTGAATTATACTTTTGTTTTTTAGAATCGAATGGAGGAATCCAAGGCACTGTTTAGGACTATTATCACATACCCCTGGTTCCAGAACTCCTCCGTCATCCTCTTTCTCAACAAAAAAGACCTACTTGAGGAGAAGATTATGCACTCACACCTCGTAGACTATTTTCCAGAATTTGATGGTAGGTGCACATAATGTAGTAATTGTTGACCGCTCACTGACCACAGTGGAGAGGGCGTTAAGTGTCAACTTTTCTGTGGTCAGCCCATCTGTACAAACATTGTAACACTTTGAGTTTTAATTCCATTTCTCTTAAACGAGAAGTGTAAGTCATCAATCTTCATATTTTGATATGTTCTGTGAAGTACGATACCGGTCCTTAAAAATGTCACTGTGATCTATATTTATATCTCACGATAAATTTGTTTGGTAAGTCTTTGTGTTAAGCTCCATTTCAATCTAAATATAGTTGGGAGCATATTAATGTTTATTATTGAGTGGCCTCTGATGGCGACCTGTAATACAGTAATGCACATTGGTAACTTTCCCTAGGGAGTCCCAAGATATCTAATAAAATATGTTAACAGACTAATGAGAAATCCTTGAAAGGGCTCTGAGACAGAATTTGTTATATTACAGGAAGGAAGGATTGACAATAATCCTAATCACTAGTTTAGAAGTGAACCTGTACTGTAAAATTATTAATGGAGTCTTTTAAGTGAATTTTGATTTTATTGACTACTTGAAATGTTTTGCAATTTCTTGCCTGGCCCCAGTTGATGTTAACCAGAAACATGAATTTGATTTGTTATTGCAGGGCAAAAGAAGGACGCCCAGGGGGCTCGCGAGTTTATATTACGGATGTTTGTGGATTTAAATCCTGATCCAGACAAGATTATTTATTCACATTTTACGTGTGCAACAGGTAAGATCTTGTGGAATTTCTGATCAAACATCGAATCTGATCCTGCGAACCTGTAGTTTGTTGTCACTGCAGTTGACTTGAATTTGTTTGCAGTCTAATGTTTCAAGTGCCGTGCTGGTCTTATTCTGTCTTTGCGTATTGCAGAGTTATCTTCTCTTGGGAGCAGGTATTGATTGAAACGTCATTGGTTTGTGTGAGAAAATTGGGTCGTTTTCTCAAAAATTGATGACGTGACACTCACAAACAAGTGCCGTAACAATCAATACTTGCTCCCAAGAGAAGATAACTCTGCAATACGCAAAGACGGAATACCCTGATCTGATCATAAGGGATAGTGTATATACATGAAACATGAACTGTCAGGTTTGGATGCTAGGAGTGTCCAAATATAATTTTGTAAAATTTTACCATTTTATTGGAGGCACAGACATTAGGTGTACACTGGTTTACACCATCATGACTGGGTTCAGTGTTATAGCTCCAGCAACTTCAGTAACCTACTGATTTTGAACCAAAAAGGTGAAATATGAATATGCCTTGGATGAATCCACATTTCAGTGTTCCAGGGTGGAGGCCAAACTCACCGTTACAATTTATAGAAATTTGTCTAACGATTCACATCACTCTAGAAACTTTATTGCTAAACAGATTTTGATCAATCTTGAAACAAAGGTCGAGTATGAAGATACCTAAATATTGATCAGGCTTATTACTTTTTACAAAAATCGTAAAAAAATAAATAAATAAATTATTATATGGGTGTTAATGTGTGAGTGACATTTTCCAGTTTTCATTTAATTCAAAATTTCCAAAACATTTGTTTTTGTCTTAAACTGTGAGACTGATATGAAAATGCAGAGATAGATATTATGCAGATCAATCTAAAAAGCAGCAGAATGTGTACAAGTGTGAAATGTCTGATTCTTGTTGTGTAAAGAGTGACTTTGTTGACAACACTAACCTATAAATGCAGCCATCCATGTTTTTAGTTACAGATACACAATGTATACCTATTAACAGACTGATCTACAGTCGACAGATTATAAAACATTCATTAAAACAGAGATTTTGTAAGTACTAAAAGATTTTCATTAAACAGCTTCACCTTTGACCATAGATCTGAACAGCTATCTTTAAAAACTGGAAATGGACTGTTGAAGTAATCTAGCTTTCCAAATATATATTTGTTTGCACTCCTTTACCATTAGGCTTGAGTTTCAAAGATAATTAATATTTCAAACATTTCTGGATTTACTAAATCTGTGTTGGTTTATGTTTCAGATACGGAGAACATTAGGTTTGTGTTTGCGGCTGTGAAGGATACCATTCTACAGCTAAATCTAAAGGAATACAACTTAGTGTGAGCATGGCCTTTGCCAGCAGGTCAAAGGTCAGGTACGCCCACCTGCATAGACAGTTCATTGGTGTACATTAATAAGGGGAGGAGACTATTCTGGTGGCCTTTGACCCCAGTTAGTAACCTCTGACCTCATCCAATTACCATCTCTGACACGTGGCCTTGGCTTGATCGACATTTAACACACATTTGTTACGAGCCGGTCCATTGGTTGATTGTGGGCCGGGTGATCGTCGAGCTGGTGTTGTAACGGCCGGTTTTATCTTGAACCGGTTTTATTAACAATTCAAAAGTCGGTTTAATTTAAAACGGTTTTATACATATATATACATATATATATATATACACATTTAAAAGAAAACTGGTTTTCTGGTGGTGTGTGCCTGCTCGGTCTGGCTCAGTGCTGTATACCAGGTCTAAACAAGGCAATGTGTCATGTTTTTGGGAGATGACAACCATTGGAGAGAAGCACACGAGGAGCTGAAGGAGTGTAACGGCATCTGCTATCTGTGTGGTGGAGCGCCAACACAATACAAGGTGGCCATTTTGAATGCGTGCTAGAAATTAAAAAAAAAACTTTTTATTTAAAAAAAACCTGTGATTGTTGTGACAGTTGTCAACAGTTTAACGCATCGTCAAGTGACCAGTATATAGGACCAGCGGTCAACAGCGTGGCAACCAACACCAACGGACCAGTTAAAACGGGCGAATCTCGGCGTCGGTCAGTCTTGCAGCAGTTTTCATGTGGATGTATTACCAATTTCATTTGTGAGCAGAACAAATTTTTTAATGGTTGGAAAGACCTGTACAGCTGTTTTATGTTAACTCTGGCAGTGTGATGAGACTCCAGTGGTGGGCTCGTATTCCACCCTTGTTCAGTTAGACATCGCAATTTTTAAACTGGACCTCCAAGAGAGCATTCAGTACGGAGAGATTTGGGCAATAGTTTTTTTTCTAGATGGACATCGCCAGTTTGACAGTTTTGAATACAAAAAATGTCATTTTAATAGCCGACAGCGATTAGGCAATTTCGTCTGATAGGCAGTTTTTGTGTTCAGAATCAGAAAACTGTTTGGCAGATTTTACAGTGACCGGTTTGGCTCAACTTTTTCAGTACCACCCTTAGCGTCAGCCAAACGAGCTCTCGGCGGCACTGGCTACGATATAGCTACCATATAGCTACCATATAGCATCAATGAAATGTGTTGTAAGAATTTTGAGTTTGTGCTAGAACGTCGGGTACAGAAGGAGTTAAAACATACTGGCTTTATTCGCTGCTAGATGAATGAACACAAACTGCCATGTTTGATCCGAGTCGGATGCCACCTTGATTGAAGCTCTGTGCCACTTTCGTTCTCCGTTGATTTCTGAGTGCACATGCTACTGATAACTATTTTGATTGGAAATTTTTATTTCTCATAGTTTTATAAAACGGGAACCAATAACATTGGAGTAGAAACGTGCGACAATTAAACATTGACAACCTGAATAGATCAGAGCAGTTGGAGGTGTCCTTAGATTTACAAGAGGCTTTGGACAGAGACGTGGATGTCTCCTTGTGTCTCAGGGGGAATAACTCCTAGGATGGGGAGACAACTCTGATATTACACAACCATATGCTGTAACCATGCTCATTTTAGTGAAAGTAATATTGATTGTTTTTTTGTTCATTTTAGTTTTACATCTCTAAACTTTATCAATAGGATAACTTTCTAAAAGGTGGCAACGCATGAATCCCAACTTCCCAGGTTACAGCTGTGAACATTTTGATTTTATTTAATGAAGGGGGGAGGGGAGATGAATTCTCTTACGTGTTGCTTATCATTGACAGTATGTTACATTTCAATGTGGAGTGTGTTTACAGTATAAATTGGTAGTATTTCTCCCAAACGGAAGGCTATGTTACAAACTCCTCTTGTTTAGCTAAGGTCGACCAGCTGACCTCCGTACAGGGACTGGCTGGCCCCTGTAGCCAGAGGGAGCTGGAATCAGTTGGTGAGTTTCTGTACACTGATTTGGGCAGCAGTGGGACAGGTGGTATAAGCAGCGTGTATCCACTCGGCCTATCACAAGGTTGAATGCCTACCGTACACTTTCCAGACTGGAAACGTGTCATGTCATTTGTATGTAATGGTATGTGTGTGCATATGTAATTTATTAACACCTACGACCAAAGCAAATCATAGGCAGGTCTCCCTGTGCTTACCCTTAACCCTTTCACCCCTATGTAACTTTTGTAGACTCTACCATGCATTGATATGGATAAGTCCATTATGGTCTACAGTGGTGAAAGGATAAACAAACCAACTCATTTATAATAATATCATTTCTGGGTACCACTTGCTTGGTAAAGAACCATTTTCACCTGAAAGATCGCAAGCGAACTAGTGAGAACAGGGTGGCTGTAATCACAGTGTTGCTATGATCACAGGGTTGCTATGATCACAATGTTGCTATGATCACAGTGTTGCTATGATCACAGGGTTGCTATGATCACAGTGTTGCTATGATCACAGGGTTGCTATGATCACAGTGTTGCAATGATCACAGGGTTGCTATGATCACAGTGTTGCTATGATCACAGTGTTGCTATGATCACAGGGTTGCTATGATCACAGTGTTGCTATGATCACAGGGTTGCTATGATCACAGGGTTGCTGTGATCACAGGGTTGCTATAATCACAGGGTTGCTATGATCACAGGGTTGGAGGGTAGAGAGGGAGACCTGGCGTTTGTTTGACAAGGCGTGGCTGTGTTCACCACTGTTTAGTTAGGACAGAATCCTTTATCCTCTACTACTATAGAAAACGGACATTATTCACCGATGTCTAGACTTGCTTGGTTCATGTTTCACTATGTGCGTCTTGGCTGAGAGATGGATATGATTTTTTATAGTTTTTTTTATATATATATTTGTTTTGTATTGCTTGAGACTGAGCTAGGGTGATGTAGTGTATATTTATATATGTGTATATAGGTATACATATGTTTATGTATACATGTATAGACATATAAATTTAGTGTGTGTGTATGTGTATATATATAATTTCATGGCGACAAGCAATTTGTCAATCTCTAAGGCTTCTTGACCTTGAAAAATATATCTGATAACTTCGTCTCGGTTTTAACATCATCTGATGATGAAGTACCCTCGCTTAACATCTGATTAAAAAAACCATATCTGTCATATTTGATTCCATGTAATAGTTTTCAATAAAATGAGCAAATGGTTTCAAAGGCATTAGACTCTGATGTAAAAGAACAGAAGGATTGCTGTCCTGGAGGCTGACATATTGTGGCGCCCATATATTCATGATCTGAAGTATGTACAGTGTGCGTATGTGTGCAAGGCTGAGCTCGTGTGCGAACTGTTACAAGTGTGAAAAAGGTCTGTCTGTGCAATTTATTAACACACCCCAGTAAGTGGACGAGTCCAATGTTGGGACAAAGGGAATCACAAAAGGTGAGCTCTTGTAGCGAGACCAACCCAGAAGGGTCGCCTCGGTGGTGAAGGGAGACAACTCTGTTTACAGTCTTGCTTGTTGGCTCCCACTCTGGTGCGGTAGGGGTGCAGCATGTACAGACAAGGGGAATAACTCCTGTTAGATGAGGGCAGATCTTACAAAAGTCTCTTTACGCAATTACTTTATTATGTAGTCCCATAAACGTTTGTATTGGGACTGCGATGGACAGGGTTTGATGAAAATAATCGATTTTTATTGGAAGACAGATGTGAAAATGTGCTGATCCTAATATGTAAGCGTTGGTTGTTTTGCCTATGTGATTCAAACAGTAGGTCCTTATTCGGTCATTGTTATGCAAACTTGGGCTGAGTTTGTGGACATTTTGGTAGATTTCGTGCAATTTTAATTTCACATACCATAGATTGCTTCAGATAAAGGGAGGTCACTGGGTTCTTTCCTTGAAAAAAATTAACATCTTATTGTAGAAGAAGAGAGGGAATTTCCCAAACCAGAATGTTTGCTTGTAATCTTTTTATTGTGTTATTAAATAGCCACTAAAAAGGTTGACAGCGTTGAAATGTGCGATTATAGAAATGCCAGGTTTGTTATATAGAGCCCTGATCAGCTGTCCACTACTACGCAACGTCTCAAAACTCACAACAAGCAGGTAGCGCAAAAAACAAAATTGTCATGAGTGCTAGGTGTTGATCACGTGTTTACTGTGTTATAAGGGTTGTGTTTAACGAGTCTCACATGGAAACCTTTTTATTATTATTATTATTATATATATATATATATTACATAGCACTTACTGATGTCTGTCTGCCTGTGTCGCCATAGACAGCGATACTATCAAATTTTCATTTTAATTAAATTTTCATTTCGCTGCAATACTACAGCTGTACAGAAATGATTACTCAAATGAAATCATTTAAACAAATTTTGCTCTTCACTTATTCAACTTTTTAAAGATACTGAAAATGTATGTTGTGTGATTTCACCAACATTTCAGTGCTCCACAAGGGAGGGGTATGACTTGTAGACCGACGTATTCAAGGTGAACTCCGATAGATTGATGTACAATGTATGAAAACAATATTGTTCAGTTTTTGGTATTTTATAAGTGTTGATGATACTGTACAAAAACAGATGCCCGAGTTGAGACATAGTGGAAGATCTGGAGGGGAGTGGCCCACACAAGTCCTTCAACAGCCACACCTTAGACCCGTAGGGGAGTGGCACAAGTCCTTCAACAGCCACACCTAGTTTTCTACAATTGGTGTACGATGCAACATTATGATAATTATTGATTTTGGGTCATTAGATCATCACCTTCAATTCAAAATACTAATACATTTTCTTAAGCTTTGTGATAAATCTGTATAGTGGTTCTGACTGGGTCGTTATAGAGAGAACAGCTACTCAACAGTTAAAGTTGATGTATCAGCTGACGACCTTTATATACAAATCACTCAAGTCAGCAGAAATAGTTGTGACAGTACTATTGATAAGAAAGACTAAATGAAGAATGTTTTTTTCCATGCCACAAATGTCCCCTTGTTAGTTTAGGTCAGTACTGTTTCATGTGATGTCCGAAGTCAGTACTGTTTCATGTGATGTCCGAGGTCAGTACTGTTTCATGTGATGTCCGAGGTCAGTACTGTTTCATGTGATGTCCGAGGTCAGTACTGTTTCATGTGATGTCCGAGGTCAGTACTGTTTCATGTGATGTCCGAGGTCAGTACTGTTTCATGTGATGTCCGAGGTCAGTACTGTTTCATGTGATGTCCGAGGTCAGTACTGTTTCATGTGATGTCCGAGGTCAGTACTGTTTCATGTGATGTCCGAAGTCAGTACTGTTTCATGTGATGTCTGACGGGGGAGTCGTTCAATTCTGGTCAGAATGGTTTCTAGTTTCAAATACTACTTTACATTGCCTGGTCTGCAAAGCATTGCAGTGGAATGAGCAATGAATTTGGCATGTCAGAAAACTTAAGGACTATTTTATTCTCAAGTCTACAAGTCAAACTTGTTATAATAGTAACTTGGTCCCAACAGAATGGTTAATTGTGTTGTAACTCATTCATCCCTAAAATTTTATATTGAACTACTCCAACCTTAGAATTGGAAGAGTTTAAATGTGTCTTTAGGTGTGAATGAGTTGAAGGAAGTTACAAAGTTGAGTATAAAGTGATCTTGGGTAAACACTACTAAGTAGTAGCTTTCTTGTAACTCGCTTAAATCATGTCAAACGATCAAAAAGTCAACTGTAAACACTGAAAACAGGTTTCAGTGTAGGTCTCTTCAAAATTTTTCCAAATCATTGACAAAATGATTTTTTTGATGAATTTATAACCAGAACAAGAAATTAGACTTGAGCACAAATCCATACTGGAGCATGAGAATGTTTTAGGAAGAAGGACCCTTGATATTGTTACATCAGTAATTCAGAGTTCTTAAACACTAGTGCAATGTGAACACAGTTTACGTTGTAAACACTAGTGCAATGTAAACACAGTTTACGTTGTAAACACTAGTGAAATGTAAACACAGTTTACGTTGTGGCGTTGCCTGGAATGGAAAACAGTACTTAGAATCATAAGGTATCTGTTGATAGTCTTGCCTCTTCCTATTGAATAATGCATTTAAAAAACATTTAATTTTTAATTAAGAAGATTTTTATACAATCATGTTGCTTGTAACAAATTAATGATTATTGATTGGAGTATGATCCTGATGTACAGGGTTCTTACTGTATGGAGCTTAAGCTAAATCATGTATTGATTACATTGGACAGTGAAAGTGATTTAGTAAAGACATATTTGTTTTACTTCTCAACCTAACAGTAGATTGATGGAGGAGTGGGCACAGAGATGTCTAACAATGTTAATTCCTTTATCTAAAAAAAACCACCCAGTGATATTGAGGTTAATGATTTTTGATTGAAATGGAATGCAAACGGAAACTTTATATTTCTCAAAGTGGTAATTTCTTGTGTGTTTTATGGCACTGTGTAGGATGACGCAGAAATTTGGTGAAACAGCTGTTAAAACTTTAGGCATTTTACATCTCCTTTATTTGAATAGAGCCAATCATTTGATGTTTGCTATTGTCGATTTGCAGCAGATATTGAGTGTTACTTTTAAATTTCCCTGAAAGTAGTTGTACATCTGATCTTGTAATAAAACACCAAGTCATATATTGTCGGAAAGACGTTCCTGATTTTGTGTACAATAAGAAAATAGAAAAGAAAAATTAGATCGGCGAACTTGGTGTAATACGTACACTAGTTTCAAATTGATGCAAAATTATGAAAAATTTGGAAATGGCAATATATGAATGCCGAGTCCAATCACTGGGTGAATAATTGGAGAGATTTTGATTGGAGCCCAAGACTAGTGACCCTGTATAACCAAAACTCATACTGGCCACTCGTATCGTCACCCTGATCAAACTTCACAAAGACATCTCTCGGGTTTACGGTATATCATTACAGACATCTAACCTAAATTTAATGCTATTCCCATAATAGTGTGGGATTTTTCAAATGCCGAGGCAGGAGGCCTAGTGTACGACCCAAAGGGAGACAACCCAATGACACGTATACTAGGTCTTGTAACCTAAATTTAATGTTTTGGCATAGAAATATTGAGATACACACTTCTGTAATAGTACTAGGACCCCCTCATTATCTAATAGTCTGTATCAGGAATAAGTTCAAAAGCACTTGAGAATTATGTGGAAGGTTAGTTTTACTAAATATAACAGGTATCATGGGGATATGAAATTCATTGTAGGGAACTATGATTGCCTCAGAACTTGAACAGATGTCAATACTTTTGGAGAAACTCATTCACACATTTTATCAAGACATGACTAAATTTCTTTATCCTTGACAGTGACGTCACTACGACATTGTGGCTTGCCAGTGACATCACTTTTCGGTAAATAACGTATATATTATATTGTTGGCACTAAAGTAAACACGACGTCCTTGTCTCAAAGATATCGGGATGGCATTTGTTTCTCGTTCAAGTGGGAAGCAATTTAAAATCACCTTTTGTTAGTGATAATTTAGATCATTTAAGTGTAGGTTATAATGTCATTGTCTGTCGATGTATGTGATGTGCTGGCGTCATATCCGTCCCGGACAAAGACTTGGTCGTCATGTGGAGTGCTCTCCCCTTAGGTTGATCTGTGTTGCCGCCAGTCTTTGTTTTCCCAGTTTATTTATAAAACGTTTTATATCAGTATATATACATATTTAATATGAATTTTATTATGTAACATAAATTACAGCAAGTTTTTCTGGACCTATATTGTCCTACCTACCGACAAAATGAACTGATCCAATCAGACATGTGTATTCAGGAGGCTAGGGAGTGGGACCCATAACACACTTTGGCAAGCAGAGCTGGGGAAGAAGGGTTATTTACTTTTAATTTCATTTTAGATTCTTGATGCCATTTCTTCCCCAATCAGATGCAGGTAATTGGGGATCAGTGTGGATTACCAACAGGTTTAAGGATCATGGATAGTTGAAAAACTCGGTGCATTTTGTTTGAAACGATACTACAATATTATGTTGTGTTATGTATTACTATGGTTACCGAATCCTCCGTTAAAACCACTTCTGCAGTCTTGATGTGGGGTTCAGTTTGAGGTCTGTTAAATTAGCATTGGACCTTATCTCAACCTTTAAATAAATCCCATCGTTTCTCCCCTCGGCAGCCTGAATATTCTGTCTTTTGGTTCAGTTTAGCGTGTAGTAGTTGTGGGAACATTTGTAGAATGTGATTTGTATAATGTTTGCCATGGATACCAGATTGAATGTGCTTAAGCTTACTGTTGACTTTTCACCAACTAAATGTGACGGTGGGCTAGACAGTGATTTGGGGCCAATCACAGGGTTAGTCATGTGACCCATCTTCTGACCAATCGTATTATCAAACTCTCATGACAATGAGAACATCATGTTGTTAAATACTTTCAGTCTTCGTTTGTGCCAATTAACCTGATAGTTTACCTATTGACCTTTAAAATTGTAAGGAAATTGGGAAAAACCCTGCAGAGGTATTCTCTTTGTAGCCCTAATAGGTGAGGTCTTTGCCAAGGAATGTTGCAAAAACATTACTAAAAATGTTAGCATGAATAAATTTTGAACTGAAAAAAGGCTAAGTGGTCCCTCTGTCGTTAACTGGACCAATTTGGAAGGTTATTTTTTTTAAATTAAAAAATTGGAATTACACAAAAAACACCAGATGACAGTGAATGACCCCATGGTAACCCTTGTTCAAAATAAGAAATTTAACTCGTTCACCCCTGTAATTTCATAATGAACTATACCAACTTTTGAACTCGAAGAGCTCAAATGTGTCTTAAGGGGTGAATGAGTTAAAGCATCACCCAACTTATCCAGTTTTATTCTGTAGTCCGTGATAGCTGGGAGGTCTATGATTGACCTGTGTCACTGATACACGGAAGAACTGTAGCTGTATTGTCCCTGGTCACAGTGACTCGGGGGTAAGCTGTATTGTCCCTGGTCACAGTGACTCGGGGGTAATCTGTAATGTCCCTGGTCACAGTGACTCGGGGGTAAGATGTAATGTCCCTGGTCCCAGTGACTCGGGGGTAAGCTGTAATGTCCCTTGTCACAGTGACTCGGGGGTAAGATGTAATGTCCCTGGTCACAGTGACTCGGGGGTAAGCTGTAATGTCCCTTGTCACAGTGACTCGGGGGTAAGCTGTAATGTCCCTGGTCACAGTGACTCGGGGGTAAGCTGTAACATAAGAGTCTGGATCTGATCTGAAATTATTGGCCGTGCCTATATGTCGACGTACTGAAGCAGTTTTTACCTTGGCAAATATGCCTCTTACCGTTGCTTACTGGATATCTGATCGGTAACCAATGACAGCTTCTGCATTACGACCCATCAGACACCCATTGTTTGTGTGTGAATCGGGGAGATGTTGAAGGTTAAACTGTAATTTTTGTTTTGAAATATTTCTAAACTTGCGTATCTCTGACTGAGTGAGAGTTGTCAAATTACGAATTGGCGTGCAATATTTATGTCAATATTTTTTTTGTTGAAGTTGGAATTTGGATTATTATTATTGATTATTATTAATATTCTATGTAGAGAAACTTGATTTGTAGTTTACCTGGTTTGAAAGGAAGGACAGCCTCCTAGCACTGTTTCATGCGGTTTCTGTTTTCTGGAAGTGGCAACTGTCGGTATCGGAACTCTTCTGGGATCACGTCATGTCAAAGTAAAACAATAAAACCTGAATGTCGTATACGCTTAGCTGTTCTCTTGTCTGTTCTCTTGTCTTGTCAAACACGTGAAGGACTTCTAAACATAACCCGGCATGTTTAACTACCTTGGTCCAAAGGTACGGGGGTGAGCTTATTCCGTCTTTGCGTATTGCAGAGTTATCTTCTCTTGGGATTGTTTGTTGTCAGAGTTATCTGCACTTGTGAGCAGGTATTGATTGTTACGTCATTGGTTTGTGCGAGAAAATTACGTCGTTTTCTCAAAAATTGATGACGTTACTCTCACAAACAAATGACGTAACAATCAATACCTGCTCACAAGTGCAGATAACTCTGCAATATGCAAAGACGGAATACCATGGCACAGGATCTGTCGTCCATCGTCTGTCTATCCATCTGTTCATCAACGTTTTTGAACAACTGATGTTAAAGAACCAAAATCCCTAGAGTCATGGTATGTCGATTGTAGCTTTCTTTGGGGGAGCTCAATAAAGGTGTGGAACAAAAATGATCTGACATACTTCTAAAGGTCACAGAGGTCAAATATGTCGGCATCTTCAAATGACTTCATCTGAAGATTCAAAAGGCGTATAAAATACATCATTTGTCTGGTAGCTTCCTGCCACTGAGCATTACACAGATTGTCGACAGGAATGTCCTTAACGCAATCCCGAGGTCGCAAAGGTCAAATATGTTGAAAACTTATAAAAGACTTCTGAAGAATCAAAATGTTTGATCATGATATTTGATTGTTAGCTTGTTTTGATGGATTCCAGCATTGACTAGGAATGAAAATTACATTAAACAACTTTCAAGGTCACAGATATTTAAATAATATCGTTTAACGTTGAAGAAGGTCATGCTGTTTGATCAATAGGTAATTGGAATGGAGAGCTATCTAGGAGTAAAATAAATGACCTAGACCATTTTTAGGTCTCGGATGTTAATACACTGTATCCTCAAGTTCTCGAAGAGAGAGGGTCAGGATATATGACCCAGGTTTGAGGTCTGTCAAAGTTATCGAAATGAATAACCTTGACCTTCAATGAAGGGTTGTGGTAAACTATGCTAAAATCTGTTAATGACCGCTTATGTTTCGGAAGGTCTATGGCCATGGTATTTGACGATTAGGTTGAATAGATATAAATTTGTTAAAAGTAATGGACCCTTATCTGGTTTCTTTCAAAGTTAACAAACATGAGGGTCGCGGTATTGGACATTTGTAATTAGTTAGCACGGTAGGAGGGCTACCAACATCGCTCCAGTAGACGACATTGACCGTCATTCCAGTTCAAGAAACAACTGCTTTGATTTTTTTTTTTTACTTGTGATCATATTTGACCTATAAGTGGTTAGCATGGAAGGCTAAGTTGGTAAAATATTATTTGGTATTGATAAGATATATGAAAGGTTGTAGTAGTTAAAAGTCTTGTTAAAAATCTAAAGTCAAGACCAGTATGTTATGAAAACTAACAAAGTGCATCTTTTTCTTATATATTGAGTCAATTAGGAGAGCTGGCCGGCCAAGTTTTGTTAATCTTCAAACAAAATACAATACAAATGTACCTGAATCTATGTTTCATATCAAACAAATCATATATATATTACAGCAGGAAAAGAAAATAGATACATTACCCCAAAAATACGACAAAAAGGGCTATAGGGGCATCAGCCCTCTCCCTAACGCTGTTAATGGATGTGCTAGAACTATATATATAGTTCCTATGTAATGTCTCGACATCCCAGGTCAACAACAATCCGTAACTGTTCCGGCCAGATCTTCTACATAGACCGATATTATTCCATCTGGGTATTGGTTATCACAGATATAAATGGGGTGTAGGGTTCCTGGAGGAGCTCACAGTGACTAACTTGCCGGAAGCTTTAGCTTGACCTTAAGTTTACTAAAGTTCGTCGTATAAAACTGCACAACAAAGAACAATAGTTTAAAAGTATTTATTATTATAATAAATAAATAAAAACAATTTTTAGTTCTGGACATCAAATAAAAATGGACCCATGCATACGCTAATTTGATTGTTAACGGCATACCGCTCGATCATCATAGTGAGTCATAAAACCACGGCAAATATTGTAATTTTACGTTGTATGAACATCAATTCCTTTGTTTTATAAATTTAATGTTAAATAATGGAAGACTGAGGACGGTCCCTGGCTTTTTCATCTGGCACATAAATATAGTAAATAAAACAGAATATCTCCCTGCAAGGAACGGACTCGCCCTATTGATTTGACCAAACGCAGATAAGTCGCAAAAACGACTCGCACAACTTAATTATCAAATCAAAAACGTTTCTCACAACTTAGTCATCAAATCAAAAACGACTCCCACAACTTAATCATCAAATCAAAAACCACTTTCACAACTTAATCATCAAATCAAAAACGACTCTCACAACTTAAATGTATTATCAAATCAAAAACGACTTGCACAAAATTAAATCAACCAATCACAAACGACTCGCAATTAAATCAACCAATCAGCAAAGACTAGCAGAATTGAATCAACCAATAAGTCGCAAAAACCACTCGCACAATTTAATCATCATATCAAAGACGACTCTAACAACTTGACTCGCAGAACCAAATCAACCAATCAGCAAATGGTTTATAAGTTCGTTGTCCCTGCCCTAGAACATTGGTATGTATGCCCCCTCCTTGGTCAGCACTTTGGGGTTTTACTATCTTGCGAATAGCGTTCTTACTGTAAAAGTATCATGTTAAACCTGTTCAGTAGGACAATGATATGAAGCCTTTGTCAGGCATCTATTTATAAATCTAGACAACTATGACAAGTGTTGAACCTCAAACAGCAAAGCTTAACATTCTTTTTAAATATATATAAAAAAACTGCTGGAAGACAAGGCAGTACCGGGAACCGAAATTCTATTTTTAAGTTATACGGTTAGGGTAAGTAATACATACCGCAATCTTTGACATACTGACATCAAAATCAATAAAAACATCCTCTCTCTTCATAACAAACAATATACCAAACATGACATGTTCGCTTTCAACGAAATAAGTTATTTCATGGGAACAAAAATTCTATATTTGCATACAAATCACATATTTGACCTTCTTCACTCTAACGTAATAGAAAGCATCCCCTCCTCATAGTCAACATATGAACCAAAGAAATTCTTGTCTTTAAAACAAACGACACACCAAATATGGGCATGATAACCTTCATCAGTAATGCTTACCAAAAACACACCAAATAACGGCATGATAACCTTCATCAGTAATGCTTACCAAACAACACACCAAATAACGGCATGATAATCTTCATCAGTAATGCTTACCAAACAACACACCAAATAAGGGCATGATAACCTTCATCAGTAATGCTTTTGGTATTATGGCTTTTTACACGACACTAATTTCAATGACAGATCTCACGACATTTGATTTAGTTCAAAGCAATGACAAGCATACACGGTGGTTTGTTTTTGCCTTTTCTTCCGTTCATCCTTTCAATGCGGAAAGAAAGAAACTCAACACTTTCCAATTCTTGCACTTTTGATTTCATTTTCAATTTGATCACCATCCTTTCGCGAACAAATGTCATCCTTTCGTCCTGTCATCCGTTGATATTTAATCATGAAACCTTAGAGAAAGGCCTTTGAGGGCTAAAGACGAAAGGGCTGAAGGATGAAATGGTACCGATCCGCTACTACACAATTGTGTGGACAGTGTTGGCCTGATCACCTCCGAACACGCCGGTCGGCAGCTGTTGCCCGGAAACTAAATTCTGTTTTAGTAACTGCCCAAATCACCCTGAACTTCTGTATCGGAAATCAGTCAAAAGTTTCCCTTTTTCCAAACTAAACAATTTACCAATAATATACATGGTCGCTCCCAAGGTATGAAAATATTGCACGAAAATAAACATTCTATTTTTAGTAACAGGAAATCACGTCTGCTTTAACTTACTATAATATCAAGTATCCATTATTCAAAGGAACACATGAAACCACATGAACATGATCGTTCTATATGAACAAAACAAAAATTTAATGAATGTTAACCAATATTGTTAGAAACAATTCACGTGATCGTTGACCTGCTTACCTGAAAAGCAATCACAAACATGTCTTCCTCATGATGACCATGTGCACAAATAATATCATGTGTTCACCCCCAGGCGACAGTTATTGTCCGGAAACCGCCGTACGAGATACAGGTCACATAAACAAATATTGTATTACTTATCGACGTCTATAAGTATGACGTATGATGCGGATCTTTGAGTAAATGTTGTGTTTCATCCAATATAGATACATTTTGCCTCTTTTTGTTTCGTTTCCGGGCCACCAGACGAGCTTTGATTTTCTTATCGCCTTCCTTAGCATCAATGAGAGCCTGTCTGTCTTCGTCACTCAAACTCAAACCGAGGCTACGATCTGAAAATCGCCATGAACTGTTGTACTGATGACCAAATCTGTAGGGTGCGCGCGCACAAAAATGTCCAAATGTCGACAGTCGGTGAACCAGCATACACAAAAACTGCAGCACGAGGAGAAATCCGAAAATTGTCAGGAAAACCAATCCTGAAACAGAAACATATGTGTGTCCGTGAGTTGATGTGAATATGTACTGAAAGGA
Organism: Mizuhopecten yessoensis; assembly: GCF_002113885.1. NCBI lineage: Eukaryota > Metazoa > Mollusca > Bivalvia > Pectinida > Pectinidae > Mizuhopecten > Mizuhopecten yessoensis. The sequence continues at coordinate 1,061,301 of NW_018408884.1, forward strand.
TGACGAAACGCAGGGTAACAGTATATGCAATAACTATCAAACTGCTTGGTCTAAAATTATGAAAACCGGTCAGAGGAGTATCTTGGTCACTGGGCACTGAAACCAGTGTCTAAAGTTACTCAACCGTGTAATATACCGGGCCACATAATGGAAGTCTTAAAATGCAAAAAGAAAAAGAAATAATGATGACAAGTTCGTCATCACACTTGACACTCCTTGAGGTATACACATCGCTTTCTACTCTTTACTGTCAATCTGATTTTCCTGCAATAATGGTAAGGCTGGCGGAAGTTCAGAAGGGTTAGGCTATACCATTGCTAATGTAATGTCAAAGGCAACAAACGGTTGCTATGCAGTTCCGTGTGAATGTTTCAACCATAGAATGTCTTGTCCGTCGTCTAAGGGACACCGGAAGGGCTGCCGACTAACCGCGATCGGGACGTCCGCGTGTAACGACGCGACGTCAAGACAGGGATATTCGTCTTGCCCACCTGCGTAATCGCCACGTTACTGTCACTGAAATCGCTATTAATACAATAGGCAGTAATAATCGTCACATTCACCCGAGAACTGTAAGGAACCGATTGCGCGAGTCTGGTCTGTGAGCTCGTTATCCTTACATTGGTCTGCCTCTCACTCGTGCGCGTAGCGCGGGGCGTTTGGCTTGGTGGGCGTTACATGCTCCCAGACGATTTCCAATGAAGCAATGGAGACGGGTCTTTTTCACAGATGAGTTCCGGTTCACCCTTTTTCATCCGGATAGTCGCGTCGCTGGGAACGCTTTGCCGACGCTTGCGTTCTTGAGAGGGATAGGTTTGGGGAGTGGCTCGGTTATGTTCTGGGGAGGTATATCTCACGGGTTCAAGTAGCCGTTGCTTGTGGTAGCCGATAATTTAACCGCTGTAAGATATAGTGACGAAATTCTTCGCCCGGTTGCAGTTCCGCTTGTGCAACAGCATCACACAATTTTCCAGCATGATGCTGTCCGGCCCCATGCTGCGAGAGTTTGTCAAGACTTTTCGCAAACCACAACATTAACCCACTCGAATGGCCGCCGTACAGTCCATATTTGTCCAAGATCGAACATCTGTGGGACGACCTTTACAAGAAGGTAAGGGGGCGTCGGAATGCCCCCACTACTCTCGACCAACTAAGGACTGCCTTGTTAGAAGAGTGGAACAATATCCAAATCAGATAAATGCACTGATGAACTCCATGCATAAGAGAATCGGGACTGTGACAGATGCACGAGAGAGAGGGGGGTCGGGGTCATACGAGATACTGACGTGTCAGTCGATTTCACCTTTGCGATATTGGGTGGTACCGTCAAATGTGCTTCAATTACTCATGAATCATCGGTCAAAATCTAAAGAATGTTTGATAACTTGTTTATTAAATATATTTTTTATACTTATATCAACATATTGCATATAGCATTTCAAAACATAACACTAAACCACCCCCAATGCTTACCCTGCGTTTCTTTATGCTTTCAGTATATCAAGCTAAAACAGAGTGGGGATATATCTTGTGGTACGTGATGTGATTTCGTGTGCTGGTTTTTAAACTTAATGTCACGTGATGTGACGATACACAGGGGGGGTATAACTTTCTTCACGTGGTGTGACGTCACATGGGGGTATAACTTTTTTACGTGATGTGACATCCAAATGGGAGGTGTTCTTTGTCGAGTGGTGTAATATCACATGGGGACGTTTACCTTGTGTCACGTGGTGTGGTATCACGTGAGCAGTTCTATTTTGTGTCACGTGTTTTTCATCACATGTGCAATACTATATTGTGTTATGTGATATATCTACAAATCCTTTTGCCAGACTCTAGAAAAGTTGGATGACATACCGACAGGATCCGTGCCGCTCACTTTGAGCTCACTCTTAGAAGCCAGAGTTGTGAGGAGGATCAGCCATAACGTGTTAGCGACGGCGGATATCCCCAGAAAGTTGTTTCTCAATTCACCAAGTTTCTCTAAAACATAATCACATTGTAATAGAAGTGAGTCAAGTCAATATTCTGTCATATAAATCAATGTTGTGTACCCTTACGTAGAACCCTAGTATATCCGTATAATACGTGGTGTCGATAGTCAAGTGTATTTAGTTCTGTTCTGCTACAACAATATACGACTGTATTCAGAGATATCTTTATTTCCAAAATATTACACCCCCTCCACTTTGAAGAAAGAGGACGTTTATGCTTTTCGGTCAAACAACGATCCATGCAGAAATTAAGGGAAGCCCTCTTCAGTTGCTCGGGAATAGCAGTTCTATGAAGAAGAAAAATTAAAGGCAGATCGAGTAATATAGTCACGCCTCTCTCTTGGACCTTTGGCTATGGGGTTTTATGACAAATTAGGATAAAATCGTCTGTCTGTCTGTCTGTCCACCAATTTAACAGTTTCACTGTCATGAGCAGCACAATTGGTGAATACAATGTTTATTTTCCCAAATTCTTGTTTGGTAACTACCTTTGAGTTCCTCGTTGTGGCCGAAGGCGATGGAGCCTGGTTTGAGACATGCGTCCGTGAGTTCCCTCCAGAAAAAGTTCTCCTCTTGGTTTATCTGTTCTATCTCATAACACTCGGTGGAGCTGAGTTGCTTCTTCACCTCTATCCGCTTCAGTTCCTCTGAAACATGAACAACATTCACAATGAACCATATCTCCATGGTAACCGATTCGCCTACGCATAAACATTTTGGTTGAAAAATATTCAATTTACAACCTCAGATTTGTCATGTGCCTCGCTCCGATCGGTGTTGGAGATTTAGCAGCCTAATATCGGGTGAAATTCCTCCACCTCGCTCTGGCCAGCGATTAATTTACATAGTATCAATCTGCGTGTGTTGTATCATACGGATTAAAAAATACAGTTACTAATTAAGTTGAATTTCCGAGGCTATGGACTGATATGACTAAATATTAAAATGTCACATGTCCATGTCATTTTTAAGACGAAGCAAAAGAAAGTGTGTAAGATATACATTAGAGGATCATAATGTAGCATAGGACAGCGGCATGTGTAGGTGAGGGGCGCAACAGGGGTTCGAACTCCAATTTCCCCAGATTTAATACCTAAAAATTATGTTTTTTTAAAGATACTCCCAATAAAATAAACACAGAGCTTCTAAATTTCTTTTCCCCGGGGGATGTTTATACCACAATGGCGGAAAACAGGTTATTATAAATTATTTAGAATTTTGAGATTTCAGGAAAACGTAGCTTTGTTAGAAGAATTCCCCAGACATCTGTCAAACTGATAGGGTTGTTACTAATACAGGGGTTGTTACTAATACAGGGGTTGTTCAATATACAATTAAAATACATCTTTTATATATATACATCTTATGATAATTTGTAATCTCGGAAACACACACACACACAATATGAGTCTTTTATCACGTACCCCTCATGCCTTTTCCCTGTATGTTAATGAGATAAAGAAAGTGTAACACACATTAATAAGTCGTTATTACCATCAGTCGGATTCCTCAGGTGTTTTATGGCCATCAGCAGTCTGGCCACGTGACCTGAAAATAACAACATTATGTGAGTTTACAACTATTTACATACACAACACATGCAGTGTTTATTCTCGTCAACTCTCAGGAAAAAAACCAGTTAAAACTTTTAAGTGATATTTTATTTATCCTCAATGAGCAAAGCATAATTTAATGTCACTATTTGTTAATTTTTATCCGAGCAATTTACAAAAACCAAGACAGCAAATTTAGTATACGGTTCGAAAAATCTTAACAATTTACACAATGATGCTGGCATGTTAAAATATGTGTGTGTTTTAGGTACAAAATCACTGTTATGATGTTAGGAGGCTGACGGAGTTACTAGTTGCTTTTAATAATCATTTTGGTTTCGGTATTTATTCACTTTCAACTGATTTGATATTCCCTTAATACTTGATTCTATTCAGATGTAAGCTGCAAAGGTGTGGCCGCTTTTTCAATCGGAGGCAACATTTCGGTCAAACCAATTAGCATACCATGAACTTTACTGACTAGGTTACTAAGGTTACCATTCGCTGACTGTATAACGTACCCGCCTTGGTGATTTTTAGCTCGGATTCGATTTCTTTCCGTGAAAATGACTTCAGGATTTCCAGATCTTTTGATGCTGTGATTTTGCTGGACTTGAACACCCCGTAGTACTGTTCTAATCCGATATCTCGGAGCCAATCACGTACATTCTCCTGTACATCAGTAAAACAATAACAAAACACAAATCCAGGAAGAGGAAAGGCCTTAAATCATTTATCTGGTTTATATTGTTTCTATAAATAGACGGTGTTCCCTTTTAGTAACACAGTACCCGTCTCTACTAATCTGATAAACCACTAATACTCCATTGATAACACAGAACTCCTAGTCTTAAACTCTAACAACTCGCCAAGAGTATTCCCAATATCAACAACATTGAGCCGGATTTATGAACTAAGGGGTTTGCATTTGACAAAGCTGATCTGGACATGTGGACCATGCTACACAGGAATAAAAAACAACCTCTATTTACCAAACTTTTATCTAATTTTTCAAAATAGTAGTTTTCTCTTGTAATCACGTGTTAATTTTTGTGGACTGTCTTCATTATTGCGTCAAAATCTAATAACATAATATATACAATTCTTTTTCATTGTTTTGGTCATTGTAGTTGCTCAGGTCACCTATTGCGATTGGCTTTCGTCCGTCGTCGTTCATAAACAATTATGTTTTATTTAATTCTGCGCTAAAGAAGGGGCTGACCCAAGGGATTGAAGTGCAAAACCTTTAAATAACACCTCCTCTGAAACTTACTCGTTAATTTTGAACAACATTTTATAAAATGATCTTTAGAAGACAAGGATAAGGAAATATATCCAAAAAGTAACTGAAACCCCTGGTGAGCTAAATCTGCACTGAACTACGTTTGGTTTGCATTCATAGCCTATAAAGATGCCACTCATATTGGATGCTAAATAAGGATTTAACCATATTAACCATTTTTGAAATATATTTTGTCTTTGTGTAACGTGTATGTTTACTTAATGAATAGAACAGCCATTTTCAAGGGAGGTCTGTAATATCCAACGTTAAAATTATGACGTCATACTGATAATGGTGTCAACACGTGGGCCATGCATTCATTGCTGATATGAATGCCATTTGACCTCAGTGGGGTTATATAGTGCAAGTATCCAAGTGTGTCAATATAGGGGCTATTGTAAAACCTTCAAAGAACATCTTTATGCTTAGGTAATGAACATCAGAATTTACACTCAAGCAAGACAAACCAGCTGTGTGGTGCAGCCTAGTTCGTATCTGGCATACTGTATCTATTATCAAGTTGTATAGATGTAAACACAGGTTCATCTTTAGTGACAATGCAGACACGATTACCGAACTCTTTTGATTATATTTTAGAGTCTTTTAATTAGGACGGTACATTTAATTACAACAATTATAGATAACACAATATTTTATTTCACCTGAGATTTAATACGTACCGGGACATTGACTTCAATGCGGAAGTCTGGGAGTGCTGTGATTTGGTCCATCAGGTATGTGACGTGGGCCTTCTGCTTGATTCCAATAGCCACCAGGTCCTTCTCCTTCATGGCACTGATAAACAGCGTACTGTCAAAGCCGTGCTTCTTGAACAGGGGGATGTAATCCTTTTGCAGGAACAAAAAATACGTGATTAACAACACCAAAAAAGGTAAGCACTAAAAACATTTCCCCTGAAGTGTAGCTTATTAAAGAACTAATGTATTTTATCGTAAAAGTAGACCTGGTAGAACCAGATAACAAGCGACCAGATTCACTGTGAGTTATAATGGTACGGCTTAAATGAAATACTTTAGTACTAATTTAAATATCAATCATCTGTTGTAACCTCGTAAATATGTTATTGGTATCCTCTCCCGTCTCTCTCTATTCTACATATATTTTAGAACACTTCAGATATGGAATTTTCATTATTTTGAACTAAAGCACTACTGACGAATTCTTAAGGAACGGAATTGCCAAGCTTTATTTGGCTTTATGCATATACAAACAAAATGTTCAAATAAGTCTGTCCTTTCTTCATGTGTTACCCTATTGTTTTACGTAACATGAGTCTGCTTTTGGACTATCCTTCCCAAATGTTGGCCATAGCTAGAATTTATTGCGGTTTACATGAAGTACAAGTTTAATCATCAATTATCTGTGGTACATTTGTCACGTTATAAAGGTTTTTAAATGAACATTTCCCTGTCATATGTAATGTACACACTTAAGACACATATTTTTGTATTGTGTGTCCAATGTTTACCGTTATGACCTAATAAGGATGCAGTAAAAAGTTCACTTTGTTTGGTATTCTACATCTACAAACAAACATTTTTCAAATAGGTGTTTCCGTTCTTCCTTTTGTTGTGATTATTGTATACTAGAAATACGCAGACTCTTACAATTACATTTATGAATGGTAAATTCTTCCTAACAAAACAGCCATAGTGTAAATCAGTTCAGGTTTCATTTTAATAAAACTTATTTTGTTTTGTAATTGAAGAGATGCCATACGCATAGATTGTTGATTTGCATCGCGTAAACCGATTATACATACTGTATGATAAATATAATCTTACATGAGTGTTTATGTCATCTTGAATTTATTAAAGGAGTGAAATAAATTCAAAATGACATGAACACGAATGTGAGATACTTTTTATCACACAACATTCATCATATGAAAAAAAAATGCAAATACAATGATCTGTTATCAGCTGACTCTATACATCAATACCAAAGTACTCTGATCATAGTATTGCCGTTCCGCGCAGTGACAAAGAAGTGCCAGTTTATGTTTTTAATAATGGTCAGTTTTAAATGCAATGAGAATAATAATGACAAAATAAACATTTTAAATTCATTTAGAATAATGGTAAATATTTCACGTGGAATTGTTTATAAAACTAGTACCCTAAGTGGCGTAGGAATATGTCTCCACGGTTTTGACCAATCGCAGCACCTTTAGGTTTAGTAACACGTGTGTAATACCATATTTATGACATGGCCGTATAATATAGCGGGTCAGATATGTAATACAACCTACTCCTGGATTACTCACCTTGAAATCATTGTCCAGCCACTCCTCCAAGAGTTGTGGCATCACATCGTCCTCAAAGTAGCTATCCTCCGCCTCCTGTATCGGTTCCTCGTGCGTCATACTGTGCTGAAGATCGTCTAAAACAAATCTTTGTCTTACAGCAGATATTGACTAGAGAGTATACAACACACTGAAGACGTTAACTTAACCCTCCTTCATATAGAAAACACAACACACACTAAGTCGAACCTAAACATGATTAACACCTACATATTTTAAACAAAAGGAATGAATACGCCAATAGGTTCATGTGTGGGACTTTGGTTCGATACAGTAGTATACTGTACAGTTGTTTAACTTCGCGGGGCTAATATTTCGCGGGGATTAAATTTCGCGCAACACTTCCAGGTAAAAATAAAACACTCACAGGGATACTCTCATATTTAGGTGATGATATTTATTTTAAAGGAGTTTTGTAAAAATAAAGTTAAACACGATATTGAATTCTAGTTTTATCTTCATTATTGGGCAGTAAACAGGTTTTTTTGTGTGTGTCTATATATATAAATAGATATTCACGTATGTTAAAACCATGGTATTAATGCTCACTGAGTATGTTAATTTCACGTTGTCTTTGGCGACAGTGAAAATAACGAATTTTAGCAACTGTACAGTACATTGGTATTGAGAGGTCGAGTTCCCCACTCTTCTCTAACCAAACAGAATCCTATAACACAAACCTCTCTAACCAATCAGAATCCTATAACACATTCCTCTCTAACCAACCAGAATCCTATAACAAATACCTCTCTAACCAATGAGGATCCTATAACACATATCTCTCTTACCAATCAGAATCCTATAACACATTCCTCTCTAACCAATCAGAATCCTATAACACATTCGTCTCTAACCAATCAGAATCCTATAACACATACCTCTCTAACCAATCAGAATCCTATAACACATTCCTCTCTAACCAATCAGAATCCTATAACACATAACTCTCTTACCAATCAGAATCCTATAGCACATTCCTCTCTAACCAATGAGAATGAGTAAAATCCGACACTGCTCACTTACAATTTCCCCCAAGTTTCTAATATCTCTAGCTAAAATGTCTCGCGTCCTACCATCCTCTATAGCCAATCATGAATACATGAATTCTTCTACAGCATTAGACAAGCTATTGTCTTCATCCTATGAGTATACACTAGTCCTACCTTCTCTCCTCACCAACCAGAACTAGGTCCCATGTCTCTCCTTTCCTCTCTAGACGACCAGAATATAACGTCTCACACTCCTTTCTTACTAATCAAAATTCTTCAAGAGCGGTTGGGTGGTACCTTTCACTATCACAGCAAGGGTTTGATTTCCCAATTGGACTTGAAAATGTATCGGGTAACCTGCCCAACTACGTGTGTACTGCGTTTCCCCCCAACATTAACGCCCCATTTACCGTACCCTCTGGGTCAGTAAGCGTTATTTAAATAAGTTCACTACGGATTTCATAAGTGTTGTATTATTAATAAAGTGTAATTAAAACAAAGAGCCCGTTCCCACTCTCTGCTTTCATAAATTAAATTGCCACACTGGACATTCCTTAAAAATATTAAGTAAAACTTTTCATACGTTGGGATAAGTTTTTATTTCATCTGTCAGATTTCAAGAACTACATGTATTGATGTTGGCCTACCTTCAGGGTGATTGTCCTTTTCCTCAATCACTGTTTTAGGGAGGTCTCCAGCACTTCCTTTTGATTTGGGGTGGCTTTCTGACATTGAAGTGTGTCGGACGCGGACGGGACCGGGTGCTGAGTCACTGGGAGTTTGTTTAGCTGTCCACTGGCAACAACTGTAATATAGACTCATGTTTGTAAATCCATAAGCTTACACATCAACCTTGTGTAGTTTCGGGGAAAGAAAAGACCTGCTTTATCCCACTTCATGATCGTTCGAATTGACTTCTATGATGCCCCCCGTTTTACGATAATTTAACGCAAATGTATAAATAAGAACAAAACAACCCGCAAACTGATCATTTGTAACCTAATTCCGAGAGGAAAACTTGATTTAAAGCTGCTCTTTTTCAGGAATCGATCATCGGTGAATCTAGATTTCCTTAAATTGATATTTGATAAATATTTTCATTAGCTTCTTATCAAAAGTCAAAATTGCGAAGTAAAAAAGGCAATAAATCTATCAAACTAATTGCAACACAATAACGCTATAACAATAATAATAATAAAACTCGAGGTGCACATGTACATGATACACGAGCCATTGTATAAAGTACCTCTGAAATATGAAATATATTAAAGATAAAAAGAGTACTTACAGAAAAACCTTTTGGATTGTTTCTCCAACTATTTCATACCAAGGTCTTGTATCTTTGACTACTGACTTTTCTTTTTCCTCCCGAGTACCTAACGTAAACAGAATTTACCACAGCGTCAACACACACAAACATAAGTTACCGCAGCGTCAACACACACACACACATACGTTACCGCAGCGTCAACACACACAAACATAAGTTACCGCAGCGTAAACACACACAAACATAAGTTACCGCAGCGTCAACACACACAAACATAAGTTACCATAGCGTCAACATACACAAACATAAGTTACCATAGCATCAACACACACAAACATAAGTTACTGCAGTGTCAACACACACAAACATAAGTTACCGCAGCGTTAACACACACAAACAAAAGTTACCGCAGTGTTAACACACACAAACATAAGAACTTAATTGGTGATTTTGTATACGGTAAGCCTCAGGTCAGTTGGAACATTAATTTTGCTTTCAACCATGAACAGTTTCTAATCTTCTAGACAGTGAAAGTTCGAACTAGACGAAATTGAATACAAGAGTTCTCATCATAAAAAGGGCGTATCCTGCACGTTTGTTGTTTCACGGATAATGGAAAAATTAGATACAAACAGTCTGCTACTAAGAGATAAATATGTCTGGAGGAGAGGCGGTAGAAGAAATTACAACAGAAAATCTTACCCCACGATCTATCCGTGATGTTACACACACTGTATATGTTGAGGATGAGGTATCCCGAAGGTAAACATATCAGGTACCAGAAGCCGTGGATGAGGCACGTAAACTCTCGAAGGTGAAGTATACCAGCGACTAAGAAAATCGAGATGAGGCTTCCCAAGTACAAGGTGGTCAAGGAATATGGCAGGTCCACACTGAAGTCTGGGGATAAGTATGTATAGTGTGATATCAATATTCAGCACAAAAAGAAATAATATTGACACTATGTTTACATCATACACTCATTTTGAGCAGCCTTTGGAGGACTTATTGCCGAATTACCAATTTTTAGTGCATTATTGATTATTGATAAAAAAAGACCCCCCCCCCCCCCCCAATTAAATGATGAAAGCTCTCCACAACGTTGTAAGAGTCTTTGTAACTAAGCAACTCATTATTGCACAAGGGTATACTATTGAAGCTTTTATGCATTTCTGATATCACAGTCATTGAAAAACTAGATCATCTGCTAATCACGTAGGACTAATGGTTGAAACCTTACATGTCTTATCAACAAATAACATCTTCGCTGACATTCGTTTTTTTCCATAATATGAAATGTTAATAGAAATTTTGAAATATTTGATCTGGTTTTTGCTCATGAATGTTAGCAAGAACGTTAGTTATAAAGTTATAATAAGGTCAGTTACCGGACGGACTGATGGTGACAACCTCACTGCTACTGGTACCGTCGTCGTTTGTTGTAAGGTCCTGGACCACCTGCTGAGCTGTTCCCACGGCAACAGCCATCATGACGCATGCGTACAGAAATGTTAGTATTTTGGCGGCCTATGAAATCGAAACATACAAGTTTTTACGAACTTCTCATTTTTCTATGGTATTAAACTCACTAAAAGAAATAATGAAATCACAATCACGCGAATTGTAAATAGAAGTAATCATTTCTTATTCTTCTTTTAAATTTATTCGTTTCGTTTTAATAACGACAAACATTGAAATTACTTTGTCTTTTAATTGTGTTTGAACTTTCATGCATACATTCTTAGTTTTCCTTGTAAGTAAAAGACACGAAGATCTGACTGTCTTAGCGCCCTGCATTACAAATCTCCTTATATTTGTTAACACAACTAAAAGAGCATTTATATTCGATATTTGAGACCGTGGTTTCGCTTTTCTATTTCTTGTATACATTTCTTTCGTAGAACAAACTTTTCGAACGTCATTTTATGTCGTTTTAAACTGAAAATTGTACGACATTTTAAAGAAGACGATCAGAAAAATGTTTTCAGAAATATTTTTATAATCTTCTCCATAGCTCGATATTGCGCGCGTTTGTCTGATTTAGGAAGGAACAATGCTTATACAATATATATGTGCCGAAGGTAAAGATAACATGTATAACGATCCCAGGGTGACAATCTATGAAATCTTAAAAAAATATTAAATTTCTTAACAGTGGAATGTCTACTCTACATGGACCAACTTCATCTATTTACGTGTTCTGTACCCGTACAATTCATTTTTACAGATGTAAAATAGTTTTATATAACGTAAACAATCACAATATGAGTTGCGCCGCTTCCCTTGCCTGGATGTATCAACGTATCAATTTAAGTCAGTGCGTAAAAGTACATTCTAAAACTCTAAAAAATCACATTGCCAATTTATTGGTCACTTAGTTGTGTTTAATAACAGCTACAGGTGTCTACCAAGTAACATGGGAGAGAAATCTAGATCATTGTATAAAATTGATATATTGTGGCTGAGACCAATTAAACAAGCAGATAACTTAAAACGGGATAATTTAGCGTAAAAAGTTAGTCTGAACAGTTAATAACGGTTGTCCAGTAGGACATTAGGGATATCCTCACGTTCTTACCTTCATCTGTGTTGTTTGAGAGAAGTAGAGACAGATGATTGTGAATCCTACACAGGTCAGACACTGTAGTATGATGGTCGTCACACTGCTCACATTCCAGGCGTACACAAGACCGCCTGTGTAAACACCAGAGGGTATCCGAATATAAAAACGCAATTAGGAAATGAATCCCGACAGTAAAGATAGTTCGTAGTTTATTGATGGATGCGTGCATTTTATTTCACGCCACCACGCATGCGTGCCAACTACTGCTGAGAATGTTATGGCAACATCATATTTGTGTCTGTTACTCTGACTTTACAAACATCGTTATAACTTACTTAAGATTTTTCATAAAAATGCGTTGCAGAAAGAATAACAATAGCTTCATAGGGCTTACCTGCGACAAAAAATAACATTAATTTGTCCTTGATCGAGCAGGAAAGTACTAATATTTTTTAAAGTCGACTGTTTCTATGACGTGAAAATGACGTGACGGTGAGTTTCAAGGTTTTTATACAAAGATACTGACGTATTGGATGGGATGTTTTGACATGTTTAATTCCGGCGGTGCATGAACGAGTATTTAACAAAATGATAACCAATCAACTTACCCGAGACAACCAGGATAACGACACTCGGACCAATCAACGTCGAGAAGAGAAGCAGTCCTTGGTATATGGTGAAGAGGAGCGATACTCGTTGGTTGAACTTGCTGATGATCTTCCACTCACGCACCAGGAGCAGCAGGTTGGCGATGGTGGACGCGATCCAACGCCGTCTCTGTTTGTAGAATTCCTCAAACTCCTCCGGACACTGAGTTTCATTCTCTGATGCGGCACAGTATTCTATTCTCCAGCCACTTTGCACCTGCAAGTGTAGGAGGCATGGTATTAATAATATGATGATCATTTTGTGTAGGTCACTAGAAAGTGCAAGCCTCTGAGTGTGCTTCATCTGGTGCTGCACATGAAATGGTCGTCACCGTAGCAAAATGAACTCGGCCCCCACCCCCAATTGAATGCATTCCTCTCTGCATGTGAAGGCCTACGTATTAAAACGACTTTGAATACATTACAGTGGAATGCCGTCCCTTTCTACTCCCAACACTCACCAGTAAGGTACAGAACCAGCGATCCTCGCCCATATCCTTGGTGAGGAACTCAAACGCCTTCTCTACGTTGGAGGAGTATGTAGAGACGATATCACGTACAGCACTAACTCGGTACACACTGAAACAGCCAGGGGCACAAAGCACCGATCCCAACACGTGCTCGGCAGCCTGAAACATTGTACTTCATGTCATTGCACACAACTGAGAATGCCGATAGATGAGAAAATCCCATACGATCAAAAAATGACAAATACCCTTTTTTGAATTAGTTATCATAATTATCCATATAAAACATTATCTCCCAAAAAAAACCACAATTTGAAACGTAACACTTTCGCATTTAATTTGGAAAAAATGCTAGAAACATTAGCATAGACGAAGCAATGTGCGATTTCTGGTACAGATACAATTATACTGTTCTTGTGACTCTTCCAGCTAGACAAAAGGATCTATCATCGACATTGTCAATTGTTTCTTACAATCTCCTTTATATCTACATTTAATTTTACCTTTTGGAACCAATGACCGATGGCGTATTCAAATTTCTGGTACCATACCAGAGGACCGAATCCGACAGGGTGTGTGCGTGCGCATACCGCTCCGACTGATCGGTCCCGGGTCATGAGATCAAGTAAAGCCTCCACAGATGCCGGTGTGAAATTGACATCCGCGTCAGTGGTGAGGATGAAGGCGTTGTTATCGTCAACTAGCAGGTACAAATAGATACATACAATAAAAGGTGTTACATGAATACACAATCACCCAAATAACACGTGGGCCTATTTACATTCATAATGGCAAGGCAACAAAGGAGTATTTCGGTCTTCTTGTCTACAGTCGCGTTGTTCTCTAGAGGTTCTTTCCTACCCCTACCAATGTCACAATAAGCTGAATACCGGTATTTTATGGTCGATTACATACGACATCATTCCTTCAGGTCTTTTACTTTCAAAGAAAACTAAGAATGTATGCATGAAAGATGTTGCCTAGGTTTCTATCCCCTTTTTACTGCCATCTATAGTATCACAACATATTCACCATTTTTGGTATCTTAATTAAGATTAAGATAGAAAATGTATATGGTTTATTGGATAGTTAGGATGCGAGATTTTCTGCCGTATTTGAACGCTGATTTCCAATCGTAGAGTAATAACTGACCTTCTGAGTTACCTCACGGGTTATTAATATAATTAACTAACCTTCTGGGGTGCCTGACGAGTCACTGACAGTAGTAGCTAACCTACTGGGTTGCCTGACGAGTCACTGACAGTAGTAACTCACATTCTCGGGTGCCTGACGAGTCATTGACATTAGTAACTAACCGACTGGGTTACCTTACAAGTCAATGACATTAGTAACTCACACTTCTCGGTTGCCTGACGAGTCACTGACAGTGGTAAATAACCATCTTGGTTACCTGACGAGTCAATGACATATTTACTCACCCTGTGGGTTACCTGACGAGTCAGTGACATAATTACTCACCCTGTGGGTTACCTGACGAGTCGATGTACTGCTTGACGAGAAAGTCGAGGACGTACGACATGTACATGATCTGACTCCATCGTTTCTTGTTTTTCACCTACATAGACAATCGTTAATATTAGATTTATAGTTTCAAAAAAGGTTATCAAAAAATTGATTATTTTGATTAATTGATGACGAAATGTTATGCTAAAATATGATAATATTCGATTTTCCGAATCATTTTAAAATCTTAATATATTTCTGAATATAATTTACCAGCCAAGTACCCTCTGTCATATTTTGAAAATAATTGGGGATCACTCACTTTCTGACGCAAAATTCATACTTAAATTTAGATGTCAAACTGTATTATGAACCAAATATACAAACTGAAATGTATCTTTATTCCACATTTATAATAGTACAAATGGTTTTGTTAGTAACTTGTTTCGTACCACCAAGAAATATATGGAAATGCATTTCAGTCCTTAAATATGCGGAATAACAACTACGAACCAAGACGATTGCCAACACTCAATACAAAATGAAAATCAACAACTGTTTAGATAAAGAAAAAACTTCTTACTGGGATTCAATAAAAACTCTAATTTTGACATGTGACGAAGAAGTGTCAATACCGCCAAAGATTTAAGGCTCCTATGTGACCATGGTATCTTAGATAGGAAGGTACTGCTGTGGTATTAGCTAGAACACCCTACCGGCCCCTCACAAACAATCTCACGACGGGCATGGCTGACACGTGGTCTGCTAATGATACAGTGAGTTAGTGTTGGTGTCAAGGAGAGGACGTGATAGCACATTAACGATACCGGGAAGATGAGGGCTAAGATAACGCTATAGATACGTGTGTCCTGTGAATCACATCAACCTTAAGTGGCTAATCAGGAGGTCATATAATGTTTGAAAAATGGAGACAAGCTGGATTGATTCATGCACATTTAAATTACTGATTTTTACGAGAATTGATTTGCTTGCGTTAATTCGAAAGAATTTCGGCTACGGATATAGAATATTAGTGGAACAGGCTCCCAGGAGGTAGGGCGTAAGAATTGTACCTGCTGCCCCCATTGCATGATCGTTAGAGGCGACTAAATTTGGGATCTTATCTTTCTCTTCTTTCTAAACAATTTTCTACTTCCTAATGTCTCCATTGACAATGCATCACTTTTGTTCTTTAGTTGAGCGGTCGCCCCTGTGAGGAAGGCTTTGGGTTCTGTCCCCGGCCGAGACGTACCTAGGTCTGTAAAAATGGTAGTTTCAACTCCTGTTTAACGCTCAGCACTTAACGAGTGGGATGAATGGTTCGCCCGTTGTCAGTGTAATGTGACAAAGTGGGGTGTCCTGCTGGTTGTCTTTGGCAGTATTTTTCAGTGAGGTATCACTATAAATTCGGCATCATACACTACACGTATGTATCTTGCACACAGGTGAGGTCGTTCTTAAATTACCATAGCTGTTGATAGGACGTTAAACAATACTAAAGCCAACCAAACCTCCCCCACTCCCCGCCAACATTCTGTTGTCCTGTTTCCCTCACATTGACATCTCTTTCTCGCCGTTTGAATCCCCCCGCTGACATTCCCCCTAGCCCACCCCCTTTCTAGACCTCTTTAAACTCAATCTACACATACCTTTCTGTTGTCCTTTAGGTGAATTGTAAATGTCATGCCACGTGCTTGACGCCTCTCACCGGACGCTAACAGTTGCCAGGAGAGCTTCATCCCGTACGCGGTCATAGATCTGGTACACATCATAGGTTCTATCCCTGTAACAGAAGGATGTGAGTTTGAGCATAGGTTCTGTCCCTGTAACAGAAGGATGGGAGTTTGAGCATAGGTTTTGTCCCTGTAACAGAAGGATGGGTGTTTGCTATAAAAGTGCCCCCAATAAAATATTATCTTTGTTATACAATATCTTTAGAACAGACGTCGTATAATCAAAACAATCGTCATTAATTTTATTTTCTTTTTCTTCTTCTCATATTTTAAACAAAGATACAATCACACAATATCATAGCTAGTAGATCGGAAGACAAGTACAAATTATTTACATAAAATTGGTCAGATCCTGACAGTGGAGTACTAAATTTTTAATCAAGAGACTAACTCATAATTCTGCATACTACCCCCTCCCAAAACCACCACCATGATTTACTGACCACATTATCATCTTTTTCCTATTAAGTTACTTTATTAAGTGTATTAAAGTAGTAATTATTCAAAAGTCATTTTGAACTGCATGAAATTACAACACGAAGGAGAATTCGCAAACATGTGTATGATATTAACATCTTAGGTCCTAGGAAAAAGGTTGAATCAATAGAGTGTTTCACATGATAGATCAAATGCTTGCTGGCTGTTGACATGGTTTCGTTGAAACGTATCAAATCTATTTTAAAACTCCATAGTTTTTGTTTTTTAAATTAGTGTAATTAAGAAATTTGCCTATTTATTAAAATTAGATCTTGCGCATCGCTCCTGTTTACTGATATGTCTATCGAAAACGGTAGCGACACGAAGGTATAATTTTAGATAGGTTTGAGGTTTTGCCACCTCAATCGTCTGCTGGATAACCGAACTACTCGGTAGTGAAGCGGACGTAGAACCCATCAATCAACCAATCAGCTGTCACCTCCTGTTCTGTTTTAACAATGGTTTGGACCAATTTTGATTTCCACCTACTTGGTCCCTAACATCACATCGATAGAAACAACACGATGGTTACAAAGACACAGTTACATTAACTAACGAAACATTGACAAAAGGGATTTAGACAATAAGTTACACATGTAAAGGTAAAATTTATAGGTGGAGTACTCCAGAGTTGTGTAGACAACGGTCTACATTTACATTAACCAACAAAACATTGACAAAAGGGATTTAGACAATAAGTTACACATGTTAAGGTTAAATTTATAGGTGGAGTACTCCAGAGTTGTGTAGACAACGGTCTACATTTACATTAACCAACAAAACATTGACAAAAGGGATTTAGACAATAAGTTACACATGTTAAGGTTAAATTTATAGGTGGAGTACTCCAGAGTTGTGTAGACAACGGTCTACATTTACATTAACCAACAAAACATTGACAAAAGGGATTTAGACAATAAGTTACACATGTTAAGGTTAAATTTATAGGTGGAGTACTCCAGAGTTGTGTAGACAACGGTCTACATTTACATTAACCAACAAAACATTGACAAAAGGGATTTAGACAATAAGTTACACATGTTAAGGTTAAATTTATAGGTGGAGTACTCCAGAGTTGTGTAGACAACGGTCTACATTTACATTAACCAACAAAACATTGACAAAAGGGATTTAGACAATAAGTTACACATGTTAAGGTTAAATTTATAGGTGGAGTACTCCAGAGTTGTGTAGACAACGGTCTACATTTACATTAACCAACAAAACATTGACAAAAGGGATTTAGACAATAAGTTACACATGTTAAGGTTAAATTTATAGGTGGAGTACTCCAGAGTTGTGTAGACAACGGTCTACATTTACATTAACCAACAAAACATTGACAAAAGGGGATTGAAACAATATGTTATACATAAACATGTATTTTCAGATTTTCGTTGAATGGACACTTTGGGTTGGAGAACTGGACATGCTTGTTAAAAGCAATATTTAAGATCATAGGAATAACTCTCAAAACAGCAATGTGAAACACACGACTGTAACACGATGACAAGGAGAGGATTGTGATGGAAATGGAGTGTGCACATTTGAGGCGACATTAAACTCAGTGCAGTTCTAAGGAGACAAAAACGATGTCTTCAGACAGAGCGACAAATTCCTATTTACTCTCTAACTTTGTTGTGGAGATGAACCCATACTGATGATTGAATAAGTGTAAAACTTTGTTTGCCAATAAACAAGGTAATCTACATTGTGAAAATTTGCTTGTTAATTCATAAAAGAATATTGAACAAATGTACACATGTGTTAACTAAAAACAATTAATACAGAATATAATAAACACGATCATCTGGATATAATGCGTTACGTAAATCTCTGGTTATTACTCATTTCGTCTTTGAGCCATTTTTCAGTGGATTAAAATCCTGCGTATAGATGTGAATATAACCGTATAACCGTATACCAGCCGAGATATAGGAGGATGGTCCCATCTGTTGACACAAACAATGGTATTGGACATTTTTATATTAGTATCATTATTGTTATTTGCGTTCTTAATCTTCATTCTCTATGCTAATATAACATTTAGACTATTGTGCTGTAACGTATATAAAGACAGGAACAAACAATGACTGTGATTTATAAAGACTTTACACACGGTTTATAGTATTTCCATTCATGATATATTTAATTTTAATACGTGTTAATCTGTGGTCAGTCTGATAAAGATCGGCCTGTAATATGACTAGTCAGAGGTTAATGTGCATAAGTACACATGTACCGAGCAAGATATGAGAAATAAACAAACGGCTTGTTATCAACCATAAACTCGTCTAGATATATTGTCATGTGTTATATTTGATTGATAGTAACAAAGACGTTATAAACAGCAATTTAAACTAAAATCATTTAAATCAATAAAGTGACTAAGTTTATAAATGTGATTAACCAAAATGTAAAAAATTGAGACAGCATGTATCTGAAATTTATCTCTGTCAAGACTGAATGATTAGTATATACAATCTAATCAAGTTCAACATGTTGTGGAACGCTTGTGTGTGTGTGTTTTTTTTTTTTTTTTTTTTTTTTTTTTTATCAAAATAGCTTAAAACTTGAAAAAACAACTTAGGTGCGTTGACATGTGTACGAAAACGTTTTACATGAAAAAACGGCAATAAATCGCTTTTTGTTATAATTTGACCTAAATCCAGCATCACAAACTATACTTAAGCAGTGTTAGAATATTAGTATAGCAAATATTGGACAAAAATGCATTTCAGTTAAGGAAAATGGGAAAATGGGGAAAATATTATAAATCGAAAACCAGCATGGCATCATACAAATTTTATTCCTTCTATGGATAGCAGATATCTAATACTAATTTTTGACGTAATCATAAATCTTCAAGACACATTTTTGCTTGGTGGTTCGCTTTACCTTAACAGACACTCTATCTAAATGACGTAATGTCTCTAAATGACGTAATGTCTCTAAATGACGTTATGTCAGGTAAATGCTTTCTGTTGTTATTGTTTCGGTAACAATGCACAAATATATCAAATCAAACTATCTATGCAGGGGTGTATCAGTGATTACAGATTGTGACGTCAATCTTATATATGTACTGAGTCACCTCAACTCAGTATACATCCAATGAAGTTGACATCAGAACAATTAATCGCACAAACTAGTATCCTACAGTTGTCAGCTCAAGATGACGGAGGTGATTAGT
Source organism: Mizuhopecten yessoensis (assembly GCF_002113885.1). NCBI lineage: Eukaryota > Metazoa > Mollusca > Bivalvia > Pectinida > Pectinidae > Mizuhopecten > Mizuhopecten yessoensis. The sequence continues at coordinate 1,081,262 of NW_018408884.1, forward strand.
ACTGACCTGTGTCCATGCAGAATGCAAAACATTGATAACCTACGACACTCTAGCTCCCTGTATTACTTTGATGAAATAAACAGTTCTGTTATTGTGGTAACCAAGGCTATCTAAATGAATTAAGATATACGACTTAAACAGTTCACTTATTTATGAGCCCTCCTTGATGTGTTGCTAAAATAGTGTGTACAAATGGTTATAGTTGACATATATAAATAATCAAATGTACATATAAAATGTCTTTAAAACATATTTGACTGTTAGACCTTTGAAAACAGTCAGTCATACAAGACAGTTTACGATATTGCGACCGAGTAAAAACAAACAAATTGTCAGGAACTGCAGCTTGTGTTTGAAGCTAAGTGCTGGTGGTTGTACCGAAAATACGGGTATTTCGTTTTTTGGTATATTTCCAATTATGTTTTCTGTGTGACCTTGGGGAAGCCACGTCATTTGAACACATAGTGATTTACCCAAGCTGGCTATTCATTCGGCCCCTTTACCATGACCAAGTGAGCTACCGTTCTTATCGATATTGTTCTAACAAAATTAAAGGTGACGGGGAACGAAAAACCTTTCATTAAAAGCGGTTTTTAAATTGTTCAATGTAACCGATATCGATATTCCAAGAAAATATAGAAAACCAACAGGAGATTTATCTTCTTTCAACTAAGTGGTATTTCAATGTATCCGAGTTCAACGTTAGTGGGTTCGACTGTAATATGTAACTTAAATACACAAAATAGAAAATAACTTATCTATTATTTAAAAACAAGTAACAGATATATTTAAGGTAAGCCAAACGATGTCTTTGTTCTTCTCACAGGAATTGTCTTTTATATATTTGAAATAGCAACAGATCAGCTCTGCGGCACACATACCCAGGGTTTCCGGCAGCAGACTGACAAGCTGTAAAGCGAAGTCTGTCGGGGTCTTCTCCTTTACTCCTCCATCAAAAAACACGTGCGATTCAAAATACTTGTCGGAATGAGCCTTGGCGTCCTTCACCCGGGCGATAGACTTAAGTAACTGTTGCATTTCATCCCTGGTCTACAATATACACATCAATGGTTAAAATTAACAGGGACTATCACCGAATTTCCCGTGATACATGTGGTTATATTTAACTCACACCTTTAAATGCAATGTGAAATTGTGCATCGTTTGTTTTTCAAATTGAAGCACCGTTTGTTTTAAGAAAATAAATAAGATGATAAACTTTCCTGGGCAAGGAAAGAGCCACCACCTACCACCGTCTTCCGGATAAAAACATATCATTTCGATATTTTGCACATTAACGAACAACAATTCGCGACCTGGCATTGTTTTCTATCCTCCATTGTTATGAAGCGTACAATGCCAGTTTGAACATTCTACAACATTCGTTGTGCGAAACTCTTTTAAAAGGAAAATATTGTGTCAGTGGTGGTATATATCATACAATAATATACAAATAATATACAACATTTATATAGCGCCCTATATTATTTGTAAAATTTCTCTAAAGCGCTTTACAACATATGGATAATAGTAATGGTTATAATTGTGAGAGAAAAAAAACACACCAAAAAAACGTATCACATGTTTAACTTCAATTAAACCTGACTTTGACTTTTAATAGCCTTAAGAATAGAAAAACAAAAGTCACGATTTGATGCCTTATTAAGTCCTTATGTTATATGATTATTGTCATCATCAAACCGTTAAATGTAAGACAAACCTTGTTACAACGATGTTTAATACTTTAATATTTTTTCTCACCTCACGATACATAGTGGTACAGATGTAGACTATAGTTTTCTGTACGACACGTGGGGCTGAATCCTGGTCCTCTGTCAGTCTGTTACGCCGTGATACCAGTAGCCACTCGTGTAGCATTACACCAGGGTAGGTAGGGGACCAAAAAACCTGAAATAACACACGTCTCTATAGTAACAACAATAACACGAGTGTAGTTAGGGGACAAAAACACATGGAACAACACACATCACTATAGAAACAGACATAACACGAGGGTTGCTATGGACCAAAATACCTGTAACAGCACACGTCACTATAGTAACATACATAACACGAGTGTAGGTAGGGGACCAAAATCCTGGAGCGAAATATGTCACTAGAGTAACAACAATAACACGAGTGTAGGTAGGGGACCAAAAAACCTGGAACGACACATGTCACTATAGTAACATACATAACACCAGGGTAAGTAGGGGACCAAAACACCTGGAACAACACATGTCACTATAGTAAAGGACATAAAACCAGGGTAGGTAGGGGACCAAAACACCTGGAACAACACACGTCACTATAGTAAAAATGATAATACCAGGGTAGGTAAGGAACCAAAACACCTTGAACAACACACGTCACTATAGTAACATACATAACATCAGGGTTGCTAGGGACCAAAAATCCTGGAACAACACACGTCACTATAGTAAAAATGATAATACCAGGGTAGGTAAGGAACCAAAACACCTTGAACAACACACGTCACTATAGTAACAGACATAACACGAGTGTAGGGAGGGGACCAAACCACCTGGAACAACACACGACACTATAGTAACATACATAACACCAGAGTAGGTAGTGGACCAAAAAACCTGGAACAACACCCGTCACTATAGTAACATACATAACACCAGGGTAAGTAGGGGACCAAAACACCTGGAACAACACACGTCACTATAGTAAAAATGATAATACCAGGGTAGGTAAGGAACCAAACCACCTTGAACAACACACGTCACTATAGTAACAGACATAACACGAGTGTAGGTAGGGGACCAAAACACCTGGAACAACACACGTCACTATAGTAACATACATAACACGAGTGTAGGTAGGGGACCAAAAAACCTGAAATAGCACACGTCATTATAGTAACAACAATAACACGAGTGTAGGTAGGGGACTAAAACACCTGGAACGACACACATCACTATAGTAACATACATAACACGAGTGTAGGTAGGGGACCAAAACACCTGGAACAACACATGTCACTATAGTAACATACATAACACCAGGGTAATTAGGGGACCAAAACACCTGGAACAACACACGTCACTATAGTAACACACATAACACCAGGGTAATTAGGGGACCAAAACACCTGCAACAACACACGTCACTATAGTAACATACATAACACCAGAGTAGGTAGTGGACCAAAAACCCTCAAATAACACACGTCACTAGAGTAACAACAATAACACGAGTGTAGGTAGGGGACTAAAACACCGAGAACAACACACATCACTATAGTAACATACATAACACCAGGGTAATTAGGGGACCAAAACACCTGGAACAACACACGTCACTATAGTAACATACATAACACCAGGGTAATTAGGGGACCAAAACACCTGGAACAATACACGTCACTATAGTAACATACATAACACCAGAGTAGGTAGTGGACCAAAAAACCTGAAATAACACACGTCACTAGAGTAACAACAATAACACGAGTGTAGGTAGGGGACCAAAACACCTGGAACAACACACGTCACTATAGTAACAGACATAACACAAGGGTTGCTAGGGACCAAAACACCTGGAACAATACACATCACTATAGTAACAGACATAACACGAGGGTTGCTAGAGACCAAAACACCTGGAACAATACACGTCACTGTAGTAACAGACATAACACGAGGGTGGCTAGGGACCAAAACACCTGTAACAACACACGTCACTATAGTAACATACATAACACGAGTCTAGTTAGGGGACCAAAACACATGGAACAGCACACGTCACTATAGAAACAGACATAACACGAGGGTTGCTAGGGACCAAAACATCTGGAACAACACACGTCACTACAGTAACATACATAACACCAGGGTAGGTAGGGGACCAAAACACCTGCAACAACAGATTCTGAACACATGATAAAGGTTCTTACCTCGGATTCTGAACACATGATGATGGTTCTTACCTCGGATTCTGAACACATGATGATGGTGCCTGTGGTCCAGATGATCCAGCCGAAAGAAAGACACACAGAGACAAAGAGCAACACACTGCATGCAACAACGTACTGGATTTCGTCCGAGGCACATACGTTTTCGTTCATTCCGTCTACGGAGAAATAGCTACTCGAGCAAAATCCCGAAAGGATCGCCATAACACCCGGAGTAGAAAGCGCTAGAGGCAGAACGAACGCCCCTCTCTGCATGTTGATTCTACACGCTACCAAGGATAGGAAATAGCCTACTAATGTACATATGATGTTGGTAATAAACATACGGAAGGCTACGGTATCCGATGTGAGGTAGTTCCAGGATTCCCGGAACGAGGCTAACGCTCCTCCAGTAAAGGATTTATCTGTGTCAAAGTAGTAAAGAACAACGGAGAATACAATGATAGCAGGTATTCGACAAGCGGACATGATGATACCAGACTTCCAGAAAGACTGCGTTTCCTTGTTCACTAAAACATTCTGTGTGTTTTCAACTACGTTTTCAAGTTGTTGAGATGCTTGAAACCTCTCACTCTCAACATGGTTTTCATACGTTCCGCTGTCGTCTGCTTCTCCCTGTGTATACGCTGTGGTACTTGCAACTGAACCACCTGAGGAAGTGGAGAGAGAAATTAGACGTTTTTGGACCTTTGGAATCCACGTGACTGTCAAACAAAGTATGGCGGCACCAAAGTGCCAGATATCTTTCTTGTCCTTGATGCCGATACTGATTGCCCTCCATACCGCCATACTGACAACGATCATAAGGAGTACAGCTCCTATTCCACAGCTAACTGCTACAGAATATGGTTGTCCACTTCGTCTACGACGATATATCATGTAAATCATTGGGGCGAGATATACAGACCCACTCACGGCAATACCAGTCACCCCGAACTGTAGGCCGAATATTTTGAATGCAAATAGACATATTCCGAAAGACTCCACAACACTAGTGCCGACAATCTGAAACATGAAAAGCATAACTGAAGTAGCAGTGTACGAGGACGAGTATAGTGGTCAATAGTTTTATACCAGGTAAAGAGTTTCATATTTCTGAAAAAGGGGTGTCATCTTGCAATATGTATTATCACGAAGGTAAAATTGATGACTTAGAAGATAACATCGCCACAACATTTAACAACACGATAGGAAAATTAATTTTCAATAGCGTAAATAAAATTTGTTATTTAATTGATATTTTGTGGAAACATGCAGTATTTTGTAAAATTTCTCTTAAAACCAACTTTGATAATTTTACAAGATAACTTTAATGAAGTTCTTGATTTTATAAACATGGTGTAAGCGGTATCTCTATACATTATCTGTTTTATTTACAAATGAAACACAGCAGTTACCCAAATAATGGATCTCTTGCTGGGCCATGGCATGTCTTTACGAGTCAGTCCCATCCACATAGACCTCAGTAGATTGAAGAGATTGGGGATGAGGAGAATCATTGTAACCAACGTGAAGGCGTACGAGTCGTTTTCAGGGTTGTCAGGGAGCTGTAATCTTACTGCTATGGCTACGAAGGAAACCCTGCTTCCTATCAGACACACTAACCCTAGTAATCCCATGAAAACTGTCGCCATCCATTTAAACACCACAACAAGTTTGGAAGGGTTCGTGTCCTGGCGCTGTTTCTTTGTGAACTCCCTCTCTACCTTTGATTGCTCTTTTACACTGAGTTTACATGTTGGGTCAGTGGACTGACGCGAGGTACCGTATGAGGTGGCAGTGTTACTAGTAGTGAAGTTTGAGTTTTGGCCTGTCTGGCGTGTGTCTGTGCTGTGAAGTTTGTTGTACTCGGGTTTGGAGTTTCCCTCTGTCCATTGCCAATCTGCTGGCTGACGATTTATTTCACATGAATTTTCATACACATCAGGCAACTGATTTGGAAAAGTCATTGTCGTCCTTCCACTTAAAGAATGTTCTGGAAAGGCTGACGCCATGTTGTCCGGGTGTGAATTATGACTTGATTCTACCGATGATTTATCAATGTCCGGTGCCGGACTCACAAGGAAGTTTGTTTCTGTTGAATGTTGGTCTTCTGATTCTGCTTTCGCTTGTTCGGTATCCTGCAGATCACCAGATGACGAAGACTGTGAGTTGGTTTCGACCCGTAAACTAGTAACGGGATGAGTCTGGACGAACGGCTCTGTCACTGAGTGTTTATATGTTTGAGCAGACGACACTGTGTCGGCGCTCTCATCGCTCTCTCCGACATCAACAACAAACTCTGAGCGATGTAGGAGTGCAGGTTGCACCGCCGTCATAGTGATGGGCTATCTGTAAGATCATTAATAATAATGTCAGCAATGTTTTTAATGATGAATATAGATAGATTTATGGGCGGATTGGTCGAGTGGTTAACACTCCGGCCTTCCACACAGCCGGCCGGGTTTCGATCCCCGAAGTCGGCGTAAACATGGATATTCAGAGAAAGTGTTTTTCTCCTGCCCACACAACTCCAACAAACCAGATGGAGTATAAATTGGTCTGGGTGGATGTTTCGGTATCTGTGCTATAGCATTCAAGTGAGATGGCACTATAAATGATGCCGTTGGAAGCACAGTCCAGCTACAAACAGACCTCATTACATATCCAGCACACACGCAGTCATACACAAATAGGGAGATATTAGCCAGATAAGGCAGCTCCTGCGAATACCTCAAAATTGCATTGATTAATGTATATGCTAATTGTATCAATTGTATATCTATGTACTGTAAAGCGCTTTAGAGTGGCTTATGTCAGCTAGATAGGGCGCTATATCAAATGTTGTATATGAGTATTATTATTATTATAGAACACGGGCAAAAATAATACAAAAAGTAACTAGTTTTTGTTTAGTCAAGGCCAATGATGGTGGAATATGGTTAGTCCACGTTTCCTGCAATCCTTGAAGTTTGCAAAGAAGTCAACAGGAAAAAATGCTGATGCTTTGTGTGTTGTATTAGGCACATATATGAAATATGTCGAAAGTATAATCATCAAATGATATCAAATCTTTTGATGTAATGAAGACCACGAAACCCTTTTATCGACGGATTTTAGTTTGACCTCTGAACTAGACAAAGCCTCAAAATGTCTGATAGACAATGATGACCATATTTTATTCATATCTTACCAAGATAATACATCTAAGACGATTGACCAAAATAGAGTAACTCCAACTATGTTTGGGAAATATCTGATTCTTAAGGAGTCTCGGCAAATAGTGGTAACAAACGCCAGCTTAGATATCGAATCGCCCTGATAAATAACAGCACGTGTGTAGGACAATCAAAGGAACAATAGTATGATGAATATATATTTCATAATAATAAAATCGATTAAATTTGATAAGTACTTCTGGGTGAAGTTTATAATGCGCTGACATTAATGACTATACAACCAGTTTGCACAAACAGTGTGCTTCTCCTGTTCTCTGTATAGGCACAGCACAATAAGTAGGTTTGACAGACCGGTACTTCCATTACGCCCAGGACATTGTATTATTGTTTAAACATCGGCAATGATTTTTGCCGGATGATAGCGATCTTGCGTCTGACGTCACTCGTGTGACAGTTCGCGCTCGTGAGATAGTTCGCGCTTGTGTGCTAGTTCACGTACTTCCACAGTAAAACTGACATGTGACGTCACGTTCTCAAAGAAGTTGCGTTCCGTCCTGACGTCTTGTACTGGGGATGTTGTTTACATGGGTTCCTACACTACGCGGGCTAGCGGTTATATAGTGAGGTGATAAAGAATCTGTACTGTGTATTTTTAGCAGGTGAACTATGTATTGTTACTATTTTAATCCTAAATTTTCCATTTTTGTTTGGCGTTACGCCAAAGCAACAAGGTTCAAACGGTACAAATCTGTTTGAGGACAGAGTATCCAAAACAAGGAAATGTCTATGAATGGGCAAGGGAGAGAACTTATTACAATCACTTTTATTTCTTATACCATCTTAAACATCATTATATAAAAAATGGTTACACAAAATATATAATGAGTTTTAATACAACCATCTGAGGTTGAAACATGATAAAATCAAAATTCATATTGACATCCTTGTTTAAGAAGGCGGACGGTTTTGATTGGCAATAGTTTGGAAAACAGACGCTTGAGCCTTTAATAAAATAAAGGAAAAGAAAAAAGCGACAGTGTACACCAACATGTTCTTTATAAACTGTTGGCATGTCATTGTTTGTTCATCTGGTAGGAAGGAACGCTATGTACTGTTACTATCGTAATCTGAAAGGGGATGGGCGATATCATAACGCTTAATTCCAATACCTATTCTATCCCTTTCATTATTACTTTGTCTGTTTATGAAATGAGTGCACGCCATTTTTACAGACCACAATGTTGGGTTGGAACATTAATAAGCGAACGTTTAATTAATTGATCAATTGTTGTCCGGGATAGGAACTTCTGTGCATCCACGATTCCTAAAGATTGAACGTCTGTCAGATTGCAGTTACAGCCAATATGAATGCAATCTGGGTGACAGATAAATAGAATGACGTCCGTTACTGTCCAGTAACTACAGGCTGACATTCCATAGAGTTAATGGAAAATGGGAAGGGCATATGTAAATATATTAAAATAAACGGTTTAAGTCGTAGGGTAATATATACTTACAACGTTCCTGTGAGTGAGAGCATAAGGAACATTATGTCGTCGTCTTCAAGTATCTACCCAAACTATCCAAAACCGCTGGCAAGAAACCCAAATTAAAACACGGCGCCCTTGCACAGTCCAATAAGGCCATAACGTCACCGTGACGACTGTTTTAGATAGGCCCGTCTTCGTTGTTGTGGGGCGTTATGTCAACTGAACGCTGTTCTTTTTACTGATGATTTTCAGTCAATAAACTTATACGAAAGTAATGATAATGGCTTTGATCTTTCACGTGTTTCTCTTTTTTTCTATTGATTCGTTAAAGTTGCATGCCTTTCATTTCTCGTAACTGCTAATAATCACTGATTAAATAATCTGCAAGCAAAATTTACCGTATAACTTACAGTCATACAGTATTACAAAACTGATAAAAACTCATCGATAGACTTGTGACCCCCTTGTCTGATATATAAACAGCCGTGGGATGTATCGTTTATCAGCATTATAAACAGCAAGTGTTTTATCGGGGCGAAATACCCAGTACAGGAAACTAAAATCATTTTTAAAACAGACATTGACCGTCTCTCACGTGATATTGTTTTGCTAGTGAGCACATACAGTATTTAATCACAGATCATACCTTATCCAATGGTGAAAGAATGAAAGGGTGTTACATATGTTATCGTTGCAAAATGGCATGGTAAGGTCATGAAAGACGCTTTGCTCCAACATGGCAATGTCAGAGTCCAAACACGTCATCCGTCAGTTAAAGCAGCTAAGCGTGACAGGTTTTAGTTTTGCCTCATCCGCCCTACTCACCAGACGTAGTTCCTTGCCTGGTAACTACTTTATATTCTAATAATATTTTAAAACGAACAGCGTAAACGTCATTTCCGGTCCAATGATGACCTCAAGAAAGCAGTTGCAGAGTAGTTGCATGATCAACACCCTTGTTTCAAATTCGTTGGAAAAGTGCATCAATCTCACAATCATGTGGAGAAAGAAGAAATGAGGACTGTTGTCCAAAAGGTTAAGCCTTTTATATACTGAATGGCCAATGTTCATGTTGATATAAACATATAAGGTTAAACTACGCACGGTTATCCGTGATCATGATGATCATGAAGACGGTTGTGTGTGATTAGACTGGAAGATTTTTGAATCCCAAGTGAACTCTATTCGTCCAAAAATAAATTCCGAACACTTGAGTATCAACTCTCTTTCGACTTGTATGAAACAGTACACATCCATTTTGAAGACAAAGAATCCAAAACCAGGAAATGTCTATGAATGGGCAAGGGAGATAACTTATTACAAACACTGTTGTATAAACAGTGACACTCCTTCTATGTTAGATTTCTTATACAATCTTAAACATCATGATAATAAATGGTTAGACAAAAATAAAATGTGTTTTAATAAATTCAACTGAGGATAAAAACCTGATAAATTCAAAATACAAACTGTCATCCTTGTTTATGAAGGCGAATCGTTTTTAATAATAAACAATATTTTGGAAAACAGACGCTTGAACCTTTATTTAAATAAAGAAAAAGAAAAAATCGACAGTGTAAATCAACATGTTCTTTATAAACTGTTGGCATTTCGTTGTTTGTTTATCTGGCAGGAAGGAACGCCATGAACTCGTTACCTTGAAGTAGGAAGGTCATCCGCATCGATTTATACAGGTGAAACTCTGATACAGGTGAAACTCTGATACAGGTGAAACTCTGATACAGGTGAAACTCTGATACAGGTGAAACTCTGATACAGGTGAAACTCTGATACAGGTGAAACTCTGATACAGGTGAAACTCTGATACAGGTGAAACTCTGATACAGGTGAAACTCTGATACAGGTGAAACTCTGATACAGGTGAAACTCTGATACAGGTGAAACTCTGATACAGGTGAAACTCTGATACAGGTGAAACTCTGATACAGGTATTTTCTCTTTAGCCAAATAAGTATTAAAACATATTCATTTTTAAAATTCTGAATTGCTAAAGAAGCCAGTAGATAACATTTATTCAAAGGCACCAAAACATTACGCATCGGAATCGGAAAAAAAAAAAAAAAAAAATCAGCACACCAAATTCAACCCAAAGTAGAAAAGAAATTACAATCACGCCTTAATATCCAGATTTATAGTATATATTAAAGGATTGAGCCTACCATTCGCTCGGTTGTGCATAAAGTAAACAGACTATGGAACTTTTCAGTTGTCATCACAAATATCCCGTATCATGTTCATTGTGAGGTAATAACAAGCATTATGATATAATGGCCGAGTACAATAAAGCAATAAATAATTGTCTTTTACGAATGTATAGCGTTAAGGTGTCGGAAACGTATCATTAAACGAACTTACCAATATTCCCGCCATTGTCAGTCAGGTAAGATATCCCAGTATTAACGACCTTGAGAGTTAGTTGTTCCTGTGGTTTATTATTCAATAACAAATCTCTGTACTGTTTAGCAAATATGGTCAGACGAACGGCTCCAACATCAACACTGGAGTGACAACAGTATATACGGTAACAAGTGATAATGATCTTACCTTTTTATACCTTAATCCACGTGCTGCGCAGTTATATCATATATGCGGTCAGCAAGATAATGGCCATTGTTCTGCTATTTTCCAATGATGATGATGCTGATAAAATTATCAGTGACAAAACACAGATTAAAAAACTCTATATTCTTGCATACACCCGTGACTGGTACATCTGTTTTATCGTCCAGGAAGCCAGACCGACACAATGTCCAGTATCACACGGACGTATGATTGGTCAAAACCAATTAAACAGGTACGCCATACTAGGGTGGTACCAATTCATTGGTTTATTCGGCTGACTCCCGGTCGATGAAGGACGAACTATATATTAACACTGCTGGTGATTTGTCGTGTTTGTTCAGACGTACGGTAACATACACAGTTATCAGAGGGTATGACTGGAGCGTCAATAATCAACGGATCAAAGGGCCTTATGAATGCATCACATTTTGTGCACGACGTCTGTAGTCATTGTTATGACATCACCATTATTTCTCACGATATAGTATAGACCATAGTAGTTCACCCCGGCAACACAGTCGGCACATGACGAGGACCATGTGTAAACAGTGTTATCATATCAATATCAAAATATGTGGATTGATAAACTGATACTTGATTTCCCTGGATGTACACAGTATGACAGTTATAAGCACTGAGGGTATGATAAAGCCCCGTTTTATACTTTGAATAGGTGTTCAGGGTGTCTGTAAGACCGTTTGAAAGAAAATGTAGGTCGAGGTGATAGTATACACTATTTCTCTCTGCTGAGGTCGATACGAGTATTTATGAACCTGAGGAAACCTCGGCCTCTTTCAATATGAACCACCTCTTAGTGAAAAACCTTGCTGAGGTTGATAAATAATTGTTCGGACATCAAGGGAGGTTAATAATTGCTTTACTAGATGACACGTTACACACAAGTTAGAAATACATTCCGCTAAATAGGTTTACAATGTTTTTACAAAACGGAATCCATTGTTATCACAAGAAATTATCAGCTATTTTTAGGTACGTGATCCTGCTGATGCACTGTTATATCTACCTCATGTTACCGAGGTCGATGTAAGATTATATCAAGGTCGGCAAGGAAGGTCAAAGCCAATCAGATTGTGGGGAGCTTGCAGGTCATATAATATATATTACATGTATCCGTGGTAAAGTTGATTTGATGTTTTGTTTTTTTGTTTTTTTAAACTCCATTTTTTTTATTTGATGAAATATTAGTTGAATTTGGACTCAACTGTACTAGGCATGGGTTTACATCACAGACTAACCCATAATTCAGGAAATTCGCTTCGACATTCTTAGTTGGTATTGATAAGGACCCTTCCTGCTATGAATCTAATGGATTAAACTGGCTTCTACGTTGTATACAGAATATACCGCCGTTAATTTTGTGACACTCCCCAACTCAGTCAAATGCAAAAGATATGTGTTGTGTAAATCGAAACTCATTTGATGTCTGTATCTACCAAATTTATACAAAATGAGCATCAAAGAAAAAATCTCCGATAGAACAGGAAACTTAGTTGTGGAAAAAAGACGGACAGTCCTACTGAATACAGCCACGACAACCATTAGCGTTTAAACAATCTTACTCGTCCTTACATGTTCCACCTTCTCGATACTCCTCGGTGGTCTTGGTGAATTGCCTCATCAACTGCACGCATTACCCCTCGTATCTCAGCTGAAATTGGACTTTTCGCCTGCCCTTCATCCAGGAGAATCGTTTTTCACTTCTCCAAATAGCAGGCATATCATTTTGCTTGAGCTACATTACGATGGAGGCGTCTCGCCTCTGAAGAGCAGGACAGTTGGCATCAGGGACACTCTCAAACTGTGAGACACATCCAACAAGCTAGACTTTTGTTTTCCGTTTCACCCTAACGAACCGTCTCATCTCCACAGATGATACTTGAAGCGTTTGCTTCATACAAGGGAACCGTTTCATTACTGGAAAATATGACTTTTGATTTGTAATTCATGCAATGGAAGGATCCTTGTCAATTACTGAAGGTGTCGGGGTCTTTACCTAGTATCCACTCCCTGTGGGTCTTCTTTGTGTTTAAGCTTGTATCCGTTACACAGAGGAGGTTCATCCTCGTTGTCCTTCGGTCTAGGGGCTATATGTAAAGGTTGGGGTACTTCGGTCTAGGGGCTATATGTAAAGGTTGGGGTACTTCGGTCGTGGGGCTACATGTAAAGGTCGGGGTACTTCGGTCTAGGGGCTATATGTAAAGGTTGGGGTACTTCGGTCGTGGGGCTATATGTATAGGTCGGGGTACTTCGGTCGTGGGACTATATGTATAGGTCAGGTTACTTCGGTCGTGGGGCTATATGTAAAGGTCGGGGTACTTTGGTCGTGGGGCTATATGTAAAGGTCAGGTTACTTCGGTCATGGGGCTATATGTATAGGTCGGTTACTTCGATCACACCACATCATCAACGTCACACTCTCATCAATCTCAGGAAATCTCCAACCTGCTTTCGTGTAACCCAGACCTCTGCTGTTAATTTAATGCCCCGCAAGTACCTGATTAAATTATCCGGGGGAAACCGGAAGTAAGACAGTTTTCTTGAATAAAGCGCAAGCCCAGCAGAGGCTATTGTGGCAGATATCCATTTTCTTGAACTATATTTTTTCGCTATTTCATCTTTCATATCTTTCTTCTAGCTTAGCAAAAGTGATTTGGTCCGTTGACTGAAAACGACTAATTTATACTCGGCTGTTAATACAAGACACAAACATTATGGGGAAGTAGTACAATGATTAGGATAGACAAACCGAAAGTACAGTTACGGAGACCAAGGAAAGCAATAATGATGACTCTACCGATCAAACTGCTAGTGGATTACCATATTCGAATTACATAATATAGGTCGACGGTACAATAAATAATCGATGCACTGTGATATTTACCTGAAGCAGACTGCTATCGACTTCCAAGCTCTGTGTTTTACGAACATAGAAACACGTCTTTGTCTCCGTCCAGTTCAAAGATAAAGATCCCATATTTAGGAGCTAAGCGTTGTGCCGAACTACAAGATAAGGGATACCACAGTAGGAAGTGTGTTTTGTCTAGCCTCGGAGTGATATGCCCGAATGTTTATCATTTTAACACCACGTTACACTTGATTGTACACGACTATGTGGGTATTAACATTCTCTCTATTGTAAAGTGCTCAAAACACGTTGTTTAAATAAGGACCAGCTTAAATGTATATGTAGACCGTAATAGTACCCAAGGGTATCCTAAGTCTTTCTATTTATTTCTTGAAGTACCTCATAACAGTTTTACTTCTGTGAGACCTGATAACTACCTACAGCACGTACTTGCGTAACATATTATATATTTTTTGATATGAAATATTTACTTGATAATAGGTTTACCATTTGTGCAGGGTGACATTGTACGGAGACATACATATACAGGTATCTAACTAACTTTCGGTAGAGGTTTAACGTGTGTGTGAAGCTACTGGATCAGTCACGGTTGTAACATTAGGTAGTGTCTTATATTTGTTTAAAGCTCTAACCTGGTGGACATCGGAAACTGGACGTAATTAATTAATCCTATCTATTGATCTTAGTTCCAGGTTGTTTAAACCCTGCGAGATCTCGTATAAAACTTGGAGTCAAAACTATTTATTACTTTAAGATTTCAACCACGTTTCATTTGAGAACGAAACAAGATTCCTATTTTACAAGGTAATGTAGTTTAGCAAACTAATAATAAACAGGTTCTTCATTCAATATAACGGATTAAAAGGTGCGTTCTTTTTATAAAAAAAAACAACTATTTTTTAAAAATATATTTTGCTTATGTGTAGCTATTGTTCTCCTCGTCTTTACATGTTCTCTACTAGTTCGGTAAGTGTATAACTATTTTAACCCTCTCCAATACATAATCGCTATTCACAGTATACCGAGGGATGACCCTAGCAAAAGGAAACGACAAAATGAAGACATCTCTTTAAGCAGCACACACTTTCATTAAACATACCAGACGTTTCGACCACTGATATCTTAAGTGCTTCAATTCTTTAAGGTTCAAAAGTTCAAATTCTAATTCTAATTTTGATTTTTATGTACACTGTAGATTCCTTTGGGACATGTATGACATGCTTACAAGCGAGTACTCTGAGTGATCGACCAGTCAGACCAGCCGTTATGTCAACACATGTACGTAAAAGTTGAGGAATAGGCACGTGTTTACATACCAAATATCGATGAAGGCGTTGGGAAGACACGGGGTCCAAACACGAAAACATAAACAAAACCGGAAGAACTCTTCGCGGTGTCAGAACATTGTATACTTCTACTAAAGAAAATAATAAACTAGAGATTAAAGCTTAAACTTAACTACTAACCCACTACAGAATTAAAATGGTCTGTAAGAAAAACAAATTCAAATGTTTACAACTTTATTGAGTAATGATAATTGGTGCGAAATTTTATAAAATTATATAAAGCAAACTGATTATAGTAGCTGGGATGCACTGTGGAGATTTTAAGTAGTCACTTCTTACCTTCAGCTCGCTATTAACACCCATGAGGTATTCTGGTACAGCACGACTTGCCCTCAAACCCAGAAGATGAACAGCAAGAGAGATGACAAGGTGACCACTACCAGTGTTTTGGCAGTCTTTCAGTGACAAGAAGGGAAAATAACGCGGCAATGCATTCATGCTGTGTTAATATCAGCCTAGCGAGAGGAAATGTAAAGTTGTATGTTGTGGCCCTAATATGTGAATCTGACAATTACCTTTATATTATAATACACTATTAATTAACATTATATAATAATGCACTTGCTATTAACGTCATATTATAATACATTATTAATAAACATCATATTATAATACACTATTAATAAACATCATATTATAATCGCTATTAATAAACATCAAATTATAATACACTTGCTATTAACATCATATTATAATACACTTGCTATTAACATCATATTATAATACACTTACAATTAACGTCATGTTATAATACACTTGCTATTAACGTCATATTATAATACACTAATAATTAACATCATATTATAATACAATTACAATTAACGTCATGTTATAATACACTTGCTGTTAACATCATATTATAATACACTATTAATTAACATCATATTATAATGCACTATTAATTAACATCATATTATAATACAATTACAATTAACGTCATGTTATAATACACTTGCTATTAACGTCATATTATAATACACTATTAATTAACATCATATTATAATACACTATTAATAAACATCATAATAAAATACACTAACAATTAATGTCAAATTAAAATTACGCTTACAATTAACATCATATTATAATACACTTACAATAAACGTCATGTTATAATACACTTGCTGTTAACATCATATTATAATACACTATTAATCAACATCATATTAAAATACACTATAAATAAACATCAAATTATAATCCACTTGCTATTAACGTCATATTTTAATACATTATTAATAAACATCATATTATAATACATTATTAATAAACATCAGATTATAATACACTATTAATAAACAACATATTATAATCCACTGGCTATTAACGTCATATTATAATACATTATTAATAAACATCAGATTATAATACACTATTAATAAACAACATATTATAATCCACTGGCTATTAACGTCATATTATAATACATTATTAATAAACATCATATTATAATACATTATTAATAAACATCAGATTATAATACACTATTAATAAACGTCATATTATAATACACTATTAATTAATATATTATTATAATACACTATTAAACTAACAATTAATGTCAAATTAAAATTACGCTTACAATTAACATCATATTATATTACACTTACAATTAACGTCATGTTATAATACTCTTGCTATTAACGTCATATTATAATACATTATTAATAAACATCATATTATAATCGCTATTAATAAACATCAAATTATAATACACTTGCTATTGACATCGTATTATAATACACTTGCTATTAACATCATAGTATAATACACTTGCTATTAACATCATATTATAATACACTATGAATAAACATCAAATTATAATACACTTGCTATTGACATCGTATTATAATACACTTGCTATTAACGTAAATCATAATACACTATTTATTAACGTCATATTATAATGCACTATTAATTAACATCATATTATAATGCACTATTAATTAACATCATATTATAATACACCTGCTATTAACGTAATTCATTATACACTCTTAATAAACATCATAATAAAATACACAACAATTAATGTCAAATTAAAATTACACTTACAATTAACATCATAGTATAATACACTTGCTATTAACATCATAGTATAATACACTTGCTATTAACATCATAGTATAATACACTTACAATTAACGTCATATTATAATACATTATTAATAAACATCATATTATAATCGCTATTAATAAACATCAAATTATAATACACTTGCTATTGACATCGTATTATAATACACTTGCTATTAACGTAATTCATTATACACTCTTAATAAACATCATAATAAAATACACTAACGTAATTCATTATACACTCTTAATAAACATCATAATAACATACACTAACAATTAATGTCATATTAAAATACACTGACAATTAACATCATATTATAATACACTTGCAATTAACGGCATGTTATAATACACTTGCTGTTAACATCATATTATAATACACTTCAATAAACGTCATGTTATAATACACTTGCTGTTAACATCATATTATAATACACTTTCAATTAACGTCATGTTATAATACTCTTGCTATTAACGTCATATTATAAGACACTATTAATTAACATCATATCATAATACACTATTAATCAACATCATATTAAAATACACTATAAATAAACATCAAATTATAATCCACTTGCTATTAACGTCATATTTTAATACATTATTAATAAACATCATATTATAATACATTATTAATAAACATCAGATTATAATACACTATTAATAAACATCAAATTATAATACACTTGCTATTGACATCGTATTATAATACACTTGCTATTAACGTAAATCATAATACACTATTTATTAACGTCATATTATAATGCACTATTAATTAACATCATATTATAATGCACTATTAATTAACATCATATTATAATGCACTATTAATTAACATCATATTATAATGCACTATTAATTAACATCATATTATAATGCACTATTAATTAACATCATATTATAATGCACTATTAATTAACATCATATTATAATGCACTATTAATTAACATCATATTATAATACAATTACAATTAACGTCATGTTATAATACACTTGCCATTAACGTAAATCATAATACACTATTTATTAACGTCATATTATAATGCACTATTAATTAACATCATATTATAATACAATTACAATTAACGTCATGTTATAATACACTTGCTATTAACGTCATATTATAATACACTATTAATTAACATCATATCATAATACACTATTAATCAACATCATATTATAATACACTATAAATAAACATCAAATTATAATACACTTGCTATTAACGTCATATTATAATACATTATTAATAAACATCATATTATAATACACTATTAATAAACATCATATTATAATACACTATTAATAAACATCAAATTATAATACACTTGCTATTAACATCATATTATAATACACTTGCTATTAACATCATATTATAATACACTATTAATAAACATCATATAATAATACACTTGCTATTAACATCATATTATAATACACTATTAATTAACATCATATTATAATACACTTGCTATTAACATCATATTATAATACACTATTAATAAACATCATATTATAATACACTTGCTATTAACATCATATTATAATACACTATTAATTAACATCATATTATAATACACTTGCTATTAACGTCATATTATAATACACTATTAATAAACATCATATTATAATACACTATTAATAAACATCATATTATAATACACTTGCTATTAACATCATATTATAATACACTTGCTATTAACATCATATTATAATACACTATTAATAAACATCATATTATAATACACTTGCTATTAACGTCATATTATAATACACTATTAATTAACATCATATTATAATACACTTGCTATTAACGTCATATTATAATACATTATTAATAAACATCATATTATAATACACTATTAATAAACATCATATTATAATACACTATTAATAAACATCAAATTATAATACACTTGCTATTAACATCATATTATAATACACTTGCTATTAACATCATATTATAATACACTATTAATAAACATCATATAATAATACACTCTTTATTAACATCATATTATAATACACTATTAATTAACATCATATTATAATACACTTGCTATTAACATCATATTATAATACACTATTAATAAACATCATATTATAATACACTTGCTATTAACATCATATTATAATACACTATTAATTAGCATCATATTATAATACACTTGCTATTAACGTCATATTATAATACACTATTAATAAACATCATATTATAATACACTATTAATAAACATCATATTATAATACACTTGCTATTAACATCATATTATAATACACTTTAAATCAACATCATGTTTCAATATCCATTTAATAAACACATATAATTAACATTGTATAAAAAAACACATATAATTAACATTCTTTAAAAAACACATATAATTAACATTGTATAAAAAACACATTTAATTAACATTGTATAAAAAACACATATAATTAACATTCTTTAAAAAACACATATAATTAACATTGTATAAAAAAACACCTATAATTAACATCATATTATTTAACGCATATATTTAACATCATTTTATCATACTCATATAAGGAAATTCATATTAGTATACACATATGTTATACAAACTAGTATACCACTTTTATTTAACACCGTATTATAATACACATACATGTATATTTATCATCATATCATAATACACATACAGTTAACATCATATTTAATACATATAAAATTAACATCATAACAACTGTCATACACTAAGATTTTAAGATTTTAAAAAATTAATGTTTTTTTATAGCATATATTTATAAATTAGTATACATAATAAATTACTTGTTTAGATAAACTGGATGGAGTGATAATTATTAATTACATTGATATCTGAACGTTTATTATTGTGTTTTCAGTTACATAGGCCTTACCGTCACGTTAAGCTGACAAGGCAAAGTATGAACATCACACTATCTTCTAGTTTCTATGTTTCGTTGTCATAAGATTAACTTATAAGTACGATCTGACACAGCAGTCAAATAATTTCTGAAAACTCTTATTTAAACTACGCTATAGTTTTCCCTGAGTGTATTTATAACTTTTATGTCGGTACGTAAACTGTAAAATATAGCATCAGGTGCGCAGATCTTTCAGAACAGGTAAAGAGTACAAATCTCACTGCCTAGAGTAGCGTGCCGAGTTTAGACTTCAGGTGGATTTGGGAGATCGCCTATCTTCCTATAGGTAGGGAGGGCCAGGGCCCTCCGACCAAAAAGAATGTCCTAAATATATTTGTGCACAGTGAGGCATTTTTTTGTATCAGTTCACCTTATTTATTACACTTTTGCTGATCACGGAAGGAGTTGAGATTCTTATTATAAAAATCTGTCTAAACACTTTGACCCGGACAAAAATAAAAACTCCTCGAGACAACTGGTGAACACTATCCAGGAACACACATTATTTCAATTTCAAAATCAAAATGAAGACGAGCAAAGAGAAAATGTAGAAATGGAAGGAAGTAGGCAAACTTGTGATACAGTCCCAGTAAAAACGGAAGCGGCAAAATTCAATCACCATAAAATTAAACGTCAACATACTGTAGCTCAAGAAACGCCTGTCACTTCGACAATACTAGACGGAATTGGAGCAGGTATTGATTGTTACGTCATTGGTTTGTGTGAGAAAATTACGTCGTTTTCTCAAAAATTGATGACGTTACTCTCACAAACCAATGACGTAACAATCAATACCTGCTCACAAGAGAAGATCACTCTGCAATATGCAAAGACGATATACAATCAACAAACAGGAACAAGTTAGAAGCTTTCCATATCAACAAAAGTCTCCCCTCTATATCTGTCTACCAGACAGATCAGAGGCGCTTTCCGGAATGTATGCTGTAACACTGTACAAAATAAAACAGTTGTGAGGGAAAATCCCAAATATGTACAACTAACTACAGAACCACATATGTTTCTACTTAATTCTAACATCTCGGTAGGTGTACTCTTCTCCTAGCACCGTTAGTACAAATAACGCGTTCTTAATTGTTTTTATTTTACGCTTCTGTAAATCAACCATGGAAACAGTCGTTATAAGACGCACACAGCTTTTTGAAAACAATTCAAAATTTCTATGCGTATTTTCGAATTTATGTGTGGAGGGTTGGTGTAGGTATAATACAGACGATTAAAGGTTGGCTATCGCGTTTAATTTTCTTTTTCGTAAACATAAGATTTTATTTTTAACTGAAAATTAAGTAAAATGAATTTTATGCAATCACATTATTTCCCTAGCGTCTAGCAGGTACTGTTACAACCCAACACAAACATGTTCTGGGTGTTAACCACGTGGTATAACAAGAACATTGCTAGTTTTCCACGTGACCGAGGGATTGTGAAACCTTATTGGTCATAAGAAAATACCGTTATTCAATAAACATAGATATATACTGATAGGAATGTACCGTGAATGCCATGCCTCTGTACAATACCGTAATACAACGACAAAGCTTTGTCAGCCTTCCGCATCGGAGCTAAAACAATTTTGGTTTTCGAATATTATCTCAAATGATAAGTTTTTATCTAGTTCTACTCTTAACAGATTCTTATTTGCAAAATCATATGTACAAAACCTTTTTTTACATATTCATGAAGAATTAGGATATGCATGAAATTATTCTCATTTTAGTGAATTAAGCTGCCCTTGCTTTGAACACACATACAGAGGGGAGGTAACTGACGGACCGAATGTGTATTCGTAACACCTTTGGTCTCGTTGCACTGTGTGTGACCTCTGACCTGCAGATATCTATCGATCTGGTTCAGTGGTCAATCACGATACATTCCTAATAAAACGTAAAACAGATGACCGTTTGTCCACTCCGTGTCCGGAGGCTAGCCTATATCTACATATAGGGTATATATCGCTGATCCCATCACTTGACCGTTACGCTATGCTCAGTTCGGACACACGCTTGTTAATTCTATATCATCAGACACAAATTCCTACATTTCAGCCAAAATGGTCAAATATCTAGCGTTCACCTTGACGACAGTAGCCGGGAGCTGAACTGCCCACATGTAAATGTAAAATTAAGATTTCACAACGGATATTGTCCGTTTACCGGTGACAATGATACTGACCGCAGGACGTATTAGGCGATATTAATGTTTGACCAGCACCGGTAGGAATGGTTTAACCTGGCCACCGTGTGTGGAGTTCCAATAAAGCCAGGGGCTGTCGACGTTAACCCGGGTTAGAAGCCAGCAGAGGATGAACTGGGATAAGATGCAATCGGCGTTGGCGAAAATGTTGCAAAAATTTGCTAATGCGACCTCTTGAACATTCGCCTGAACCAGTGGACGGATTTACTTGACCAGTGGTCAAAAATAACTATTGTTCGCCAGACGTGGAGTTTAATTCGGAGACGTGTCAGGTAAGTTTATAGTTTTAATTTGGTTTATGATATAATTCATTATAAAGGGGAACTTGATTAAGATGATGATGGTTTGATTTTACATTTTTTTTTATTACAGCGAGGTATAGTGGTGGTACACATATATTAACATAAAGCAGCAGTTAAGAAACGATAATTAAAGCTGAGATCAGTCATTATTAATACATATCATTAGACAAGTCACTATTTATAAACTCATAGATGTAGGCCCCAACCTGAAACTAGTTACAATCTTCTCACAATAGACTTTTACCTTTGGTACTCGGCCTTGAAATAAAATAGAAACATAAATTTATTTTCGAAAAGTGGTCTTTTGATGTATAAAATAGTAGTCAACATATATAACGAAACGCAAATGTGTCTTCAAATGTATATAAATGGGAATGTTTTTGCAGAGAGTTAACGTTTTAAGCTTCCGACCTGTATAATGATACTCTACTGTAGGATTATCATTTAGTGTCTTTATAAGATTTATCTGTTATATTTAATTTAAACATATGTTATTGCTTCTAAATTCAAACAAGAGGATTGGGCACAAGTTATTACAACTTATAAAAGCCCTCTCCTCAACAATTGTACTACAACAATGTGATAGCGACAATAGACATATATATACATTTCTTATACCATAAAACGAATTTGGAAATCAGAAAAAAGCAAAGAAGGTTAAACAAGTTGAAAGTGCAGGGAAATCAGAAGAATATAATGTATCATTTCTTATCATATACAACAATATGATGTATAGTAATGTATGATATGTCTGTCTGGAACATACTAGCTACACACTCTGGCTACTTCCTCTGTTCAAATTGTCCATGTAAATGCTCATTCCTGATAACATTGTTCTGTTGTACATTCAAGCCTGTTATAGGTATCGTTTCATTGTGCAAGGCAGATAAGAAATAGACATTTATTTGTTTATAATTCATTTTACAAAAATCACTTGTGTTATATGTGAGAATATGAAAATGTCAGTAGATACGTGAGACAATTTATTATTAACAACTCGCTTATATTCGCGGCATTAGAGCGCGTATAGCTGCGTCTCTTTACATATTTTTAGAAAACCAGCAAATTTCGTCTGTATTAATGGCTGAAGATGTTGAAGTACTTTTTGTGTTTATTTATCGTGCTATACGAAGGCAAATCGGGTTAAAAATTGTTAAGAGACATTTTTTCTTAGAAATGAAATATTTATATGATATTGCCGTGTATGTAGACATGGTGGAAAAGTAAGGCTGCTGTTATTGAGATTGTTTAGAAAGTGTTGGCGAGTGCACTTGGTCAATAAAATTGTTCAGAAGTCCGGACAGACATACTGTTGTTGATGAGACTGTTCAGACGTCCGGACAGTCATACTTTTATTGATGAAACTAAAAAATCAACATATTGATTTCTTTATTAAATATGCGCATAAAGTTTATAAGATTGTGTTCTGTCTTTGAAAGTATTCACTATTATATCTATATTAAATGATATTATATTAAAATGGGTTGTATTTCCATTCATCCTCGATATCCAGGGATTAGGGCAAAAGTGAGCATAACCCCTGGATATCGAGGAGGATTTCCATTAAGTGTCAGAAATTCTCATTGTTTTTCTAAAATCGAACACACTTGTTTAAGATATGTCGAAATTGGTAATACAGCAGGTTCTACGAGGGTTTGGCATGTTTAACTTATAAAGAATCCGGGTATCTGAATATTTCTAACTTTAATCTGCTCCCTGAAGCAGCTTTGCCATGTCCTAATTTTAGAGATGCAGTTCGGTCCTATCCTTTATTGAGAAACACGGCTTTGTCCTACCCTGTCTTAGAGAATCATATCAATATACGCATGAAGTCTGACTTTCCCCGATCACTTTATTAAATGCAAAATGTATGAATATCAATACTTTTAGTCATTATTTTGTTTTATCATACTAATACTGTGGGTTTTTTTGTAATGTCATTTGTTCCCATAGCAACATGTTGAAGGTTATTGACAAAGATCCATTACCGACAATGAGATCTGGAAATTTCTTTAATTTTTGATTTGTTTTATGCATACAAAATCGTCTGGTGTTTATCTGAAAATATCAAACCACACTCACTTCTCCTCGACAAAAGGCTCAAATACACGGTGTCTTAATTCTCAAGTTCCTGTGGGAACTATCGTTATATGCGACAGACATTCAAATCATAGTTGATGCCATGTGAAGTAAAAAGGATACTGGAATTAGGTTGAGGAATGTATCATAATTTGTCGTGTGTAAGCTTACAGCCAATTTGAGGCAGATAAATTAAACATACATACACGAATACATGCATAGACATCCTTCAAACTTGTAACCATGGGCTATTATATCTTGTGATTTGTGTCATGCCCGGAAAGAAATAATAATAATAAAAAAGAATTACGTTACAAAACAAAAATAACTAAACAATACAATAAATTATAAATAATAAATATATGTATCACGGAATAAAAATAATCAAATAAATGAATAAGAAAAAATAAATTAGATTAATGCATAAACAAATAGATAAAGGAAATGAAAATAAATTGAATAAAATTGAATGATTAATTAATGGTTAGATGGTTTATATCATCATATTTATATATCTCCTACAGGGTACACATATCTGTTTCAGGTATACTCTGTACTTACACAGTATCTGGATTGTACACTCAGTGGAAGGTGTATTACCATAAATCCGTGATGCTAGTGTTTTATGGTAATTTTAGACATTTATCGACCACTTCCGGACGGCTGGTAGTAAAATCACACTGAATATGTATCCTATCCCGTGACTGATCGGAAGATTTATGTTCAGAGTTATCTACCTTGGATGACAAATTCAGGTCACTCCAGCATTCTCCCTTAATTACCCAATATCTTGGGGAAATGGTTATTCTAATAGTAGTAAAATCATCACTGAAATGTATCTCCGTTTACAGTATTTGTACTGATGTTTCAGACAACGACGGAGTTTTCGTTTCGTTTTACGGTGATTTTACATTTCCCGCATTGATCATAATTCGTAAGATATACACCGTATATCATATTGTCTCTCTAACTTCAATATAAAATAAAAATAAAAATAGTAAATATCATATTAGCTATAAACTAAAAAGGTATGTATCTAAGTAAAACTACACGCATTGCTGAATAATTTATGCATCATTATTTAACAAATAACGATATTTTTTAACTAAACATATTAAATACACCGACATATTCTTAATGAGTTATAACAGTTGATTTGAAAAGATGATGTAGATTCAAAACACTTCATCTCATTATACCATTATAAAACCTAACTCTATTCAATGATGAAAAATGTATGGTGTGGAATTTATACTAGATTGATTACTTATAAAACAGCGAGTTTATAGAAACAAAAATCCGAACAAAATATGCATTTGGAGAGCAACACGTTCCTGGACTGCCAGAGGCAAATATTTGAATAAGATAAAGTTAAGATACTTGATGTATTATTCAATATATGTAATGTAAGACTTAATGCTACAATATTGTATATATGTATAATGATTACTGTAAAAGAATGTATATGATAGTGTAATAATCCTTTCTATGAATTTCCGACAAGTTGTAAACAACCAATCGGAAGCTATGACAAATAGACATTTACAAAGACTTATTTGATCAATATTGATTATATCATTGTATAGCTGTTGTACATGGCCAGATCTGATAGCTACGATACAAGGTCGAATTCGTCAAGGTTATAATGATGTAGTATGGTTGCATTAACGTAAGTATGTACTAAAAACAAATCAACACGCGGTTTTTTTCTGTCACCGGAAATAGAACTCTTTTATTGCGCGAACGGACACATCCAGGGCTCGTCGGCGTATTCTTCCACAAATAGACTAGCGCTACTTGTGACGTCAAATAAGGACGTATTATAACTTTGCTTATTTGTGACGTCAAAAGGATATAGTTTGATACCATTGCTTCCTGTAAGATGGCTATTCAATTATTGAACACTCATGCACGATATAAATATTAAATTTGAGCTAAATGCAAATTTGATGACGGAACTTCATTTTCTTTAAGATAAAAATCAACTGATTTTTTTTATTTATCCTGTTATTATAAATATCAGTGGCAGCTGAAAAAAAGAAAAGGGTTGAAGGGTCAAAGTAAAAAAGAAATGATAGCGTGGTCCTTGTAACAAAACACAGTCGTACATCTCCATGGGTAAATGACAGCTAACACCCGTAACATGCTTCAAATTGTCCACGCCAAGAACTCCCTAACCGTCAATATGAACAAGGTATCTTGTCCACTCAGAGAACTCCCTAACCGTCAATATGGAACAAGGTATCTTGTCCACTCAGAGAACTCCCTAACCGTCAATATGGAACAAGGTATCTTGTCCACTCAGAGAACTCCCTAACCGTCAATATGGAACAAGGTATCTTGTCCACTCAGAGAACTCCCTAACCGTCAATATGGAACAAGGTATCTTGTCCACTCAGAGAACTCCCTAACCGTCAATATGGAACAAGGTATCTTGTCCACTCAGAGAACTCCCTAACCGTCAATATGGAACAAGGTATCTTGTCCACTCAGAGAACTCCCTAACCGTCAATATGGAACAAGGTATCTTGTCCACTCAGAGAACTCCCTAACCGTCAATATGGAACAAGGTATCTTGTCCACTGCGAGAACTACCTAACCGTCAGTATGAACAAAGTGTTTTGTCGGAATTGAATATAGCACTCATGTAGAATTGTTTGTATTTTTCAGAGTGGCAAACTGAACCCCACTAGGTTTTGTGGTCTTAACAAAACAGCATGGATTTCTTATTGAAAAAAAAGAGAGGAAGTTTCTTAAATAACAAAGGGAAAAAAGAATAATACATTAATAAATAAAGTTATGTGAACCGGAGTTAAACGATCTGTACTTATGTTCAAATAGAAGGCATATCCTCGTCATAATAAAATGAAACATACAGCCTTGGTATGTTATTCTCTTACCGGCACATGTATCTTGCGCGTGTACTTAGTAGCGCTCGGTTTTGTCCAGTGACTAAGACACCCATCAATACACAAAGTACAGCAGGTGAATAATGGATGACGAACATTTCACCTGGACTGCTGTCAGAAGATGACACTTTTATGAAGCGTTTTATTGATAATGATTATGGATCGAGTGTTAGACTAGTAGTGTTCTGGTCATATTGCTTCGAAGCGTGTGTAGCACTGTGATCATTTACTGGTAAAATCGGTAATGAAACAAGAGGCCGAGATCTGTCTGTAGACAGTTGACAAACATAATTAGTTTTACATGTCCAGAAATGCCGACGTTAGGTTAAGTGGAACTAAAGCGAAAAACCTCTCTTACCAACTCATCTATTATACTCGCTAAATGATAATAGTAATAGAAGTATTTGTTACTAAAGGAAAAAGGGGTTGGAATATCGTTTTGCAATTTGACTAATGTAACTTTAAACACGAAAAGTTGTCAAGCTTCAAAGCTAGCCAGCAGAGCTGATTTTGGTCCAAATTAAACGATATGTCGATTCTAAATTTGCGTGATAAAATTAATACAAGACATACTGTAGGCTATACCGTGTCTGCAACATTTAATGAAAACCTATTTTGACTAAGATTTGTTGATAAACTCGTCTAATTTCTAACGATGTGTACTTTATCTCACGGCGTGCTATTTTGATCTACCCGTAGTAGACAGTTTGTGGAATGTTGGAGAAGAAAACCCGTTAATTACTTATCAGGATTTTGTACGATTACCAAATTAGCCAGATGAGTTGTCATAGGAGGCCTTATCTAATAAAAAGAAGTATTATATCTCTAATAAAGAGTAGTATACCATTTATAACAATGAGTAGTATACCATTTCTTATAAAGAGTAGTATACCATTTCTATTGAAGAGTAGTATACCATTTCTCATAAAGAGTAGCATACCATTTCTTATAAAGAGTAGTATTCCATTTCTAATAAAGAGTACTATACCATTCCTTATAAAGAGTAGTATACCATTTCTTATAAAGAGTAGCATACCATTTCTAATAATGAGTAGTATTCCATTTCTAATAAAGAGTACTATTCCATTCCTTATAAAGAGTAGTATACCATTTCTAATAAAGAGTAGTATACCATTTCTTATAAAGAGTAGTATACCATTCCTTATAAAGAGTAGTATACCATTTCTCATAAAGAGTAGCATACCATTTCTAATAATGAGTAGTATACCATTTCTAATAAAGAGTAGTATACCATTTCTTATAAAGAGTAGTATACCATTTCTAATACAGAGTAGTATACCATTCCTTATAAAGAGTAGTATACCATTTCTTATAAAGAGTAGTATACCATTCCTTATAAAGAGTAGTATACCATTTCTTATAAAGAGTAGCATACCATTTCTAATAAAGAGTAGTATACCATTTCTAATAAAGAGTAGTATACCATTTCTAATAAAGAGTAGTATACCATTTCTTATAAAGAGTAGTATACCATTTCTTATAAAGAGTAGTATACCATTTCTTATAAAGAGTAGTATACCATTTCTAATAAAGAGTAGTATACCATTTCTAATAAAGAGTAGTATACCATTTCTAATAAAGAGTAGTATACCATTTCTTATAAAGAGTAGTATACCATTTCTTATAAAGAGTAGTATACCATTTCTTATAAAGAGTAGTATACCATTTCTAATAAAGAGTAGTATACCATTTCTAATAAAGAGTAGTATACCATTTCTTATAAAGAGTAGTATACCATTTCTTATAAAGAGTAGTATACCATTTCTTATAAAGAGTAGTATACCATTTCTAATAAAGAGTAGTATACCATTCCTTATAAAGAGTAGTATACCATTTCTTATAAAGAGTAGTATACCATTTCTAATAAAGAGTAGTATACCATTTCTTATAAAGAGTAGCATACCATTTCTTATAAAGAGTAGTATACCATTTCTGATAAAGAGTAGTATACCATTTCTAATAAAGAGTAGTATACCATTTCTAATAATGAGTAGTATACCATTTCTCATAAAGAGTAGCATACCATTCCCAATAAAGAGTAGCATACCAATTCTAATGAAGAGTAGTATACCATTTCTAATAAAGAGTACTATACCATTTCTAATAAAGAGTAGTATACCATTTCTAATAAAAAGTAGCATTATATATTAAAGTAAGAGTATTATATAAATGATGAAGAATAGTGGTTCAAAGAAGAAATCTTAACGGTGACATCTCGAAGTAAGTAAGCAATTCTTACAGTGACAATATGATGTTACCAAATTTTTAGCTTAATCCGCTCCTCTAGAAGAAAAAAACACAAAATAATTACATTACATAAACACAATATTAGAAACACTCTAAATATTTAAAAGGTATTTCGGAAGTTTTCGGTAATTTCTACGCCATATCCCAATTATCATCTTGGGATGAATTGTCGTGTCATTCATCCAGCTTTAACTCCAGCGGATTGCTCCAAAAGTTTGACAACGTCATATTGTCTACAATGTAAAATTTACTTCCTTGACCCTTATAAAAAGTAGTATAATATATCTTATAAAAAGCAGTATTAGATATCCAATAAGGTGTATTGTATATGTTATAAAGATTATTTTATATCTAATAAACGTTATTATATATCTGATAAAGAGTAGTATTATAATCTAATAAAAAGTGTTATAAATCTGATAAAAAGTTTTAAATAAAGAGTAATATTATATATCCAATAAAGAGTATTATATATCTTATAAAGAGTTTTATCATATATATAATAAAGATTATAATATATCCAATAAAGATTAGTCCATATCCAATAAAGATTATTCTATATCTTATAAAGAGTATTATATATATCTAATAAAGATTATTATAAATCTGTTAAAAATTATTAAATAAAGAGTAGTATTATATATCTAATAAAGGGTAGCATAACATTTTTAATAAAAGTGAGTATAATATCGTTAATAAAGAATAATATTACGTTTCTAATAAAATATAATTTAATGTTTCAATTGTACTACACATTCTATATCGCACCATCCTGTTACTATTGAGGGAGAGCAATTTATATTTCAAACAGATTAGCCTTTATTCCCTTTACTGTAAAAAGCCATATGGTCATGTCTGCCATAAATGTTATGTTGTTGGACAAAGTCCGTACACATGCATTGTTCAAAACTATAGGCATAATATTTTCATTGCTCATTGATTTTTTGCCATCCTGACTGCTTTCCTTATATTTAAAGATATCTTTATCAAAGTTATATTTATATCAAGCTTCACAAACAAGGAAAATAGTTGAATAAACTTTTAAAGAATATTATTTTGTCATTTTGAAAATGTAACTTGGAAAATAACCATACAGTAAAGTTGAGCCAAATGGTACATGTAGTTCAATAAACTGCCATGCAGGCCCAATGCGGAGGCTCATAAATATAATGTTGTGTTTAGACGCTAAAGGGTTCAAACAATCCAAACTAAATGATGGTATTTCAATCAATTAGTCACAAACAATTATCATTATTAAGATAATATTTTCTATCTTTAAAAAATGCAGCAAAATTAAATGTTCCCAAGTTAAGGATACCTTGAATGCCATGTTTATGTATTTCGTCAAGTCGGTATATCTGATGAAACTTTATAACAATTTCTTGTACTTCAGTTTGTCTTTCTTTGCTTTTATTTTCTCTTGCACAGAGTTACAAAAGGGTTCAAATATGTTAAAATGTATCATTCTTGTAACTTCTTTTTTAATCCTAACAGGGATATCCATGCTAGATATCTTAATATTCTCCTAATAAAATAAACATATACATAATTGTGAAAACAAATATTTAAAAAAAAAATAAAAAAAAAAATAATAAAATATAAATGTTCTGTTGCAATTAGTTTGATGTCAAGGTTTATTTGTGATACAATTATTATTCCAATAGGAAGATAAGTATTACGAAATGAGTAGAAATATTTGTTCTTTGTAGGGTGTTACAATTTTTACATGATTTATGGTAAGCAAAAAACAGAAATTCCCATGAACTCTGATAAGGCATATTATAGAAGTTCTAACAAACATGGATTGTTGAAGTGTAAATAAAGACAGCAAAGGTTTCTTTTTTGAAGAAACGGACACTTCTTGGCTTCACAATTGACATATCATTGATGTATTTGTCTTATCCATAGATTAATCATGAGGTTTATGTCTACTATATGTAATGGGTACTGCTATTCACAAGTGATGAGCAAGGGACATTGGTTCGACTGTTAGCAGAGACACGTTTTCAGTTGTAATATTCCTTTCATCGAATATCGCTTAGGATCCCTATTATTGTACCAATTACAAATATACCATTGACTAACACATACAGATTGTCAAGTTTCCTACGAAAAATCTAGTCAAATATTATATATTAACAAGGAAACAAGTTTGCCACGAGAAAAAATGCATGAGGTCTATGAAAATTGCTCGTTTTCCGTATATATTTTTAAAGCAATCTCATTATTGAAAGCTTACATCATCGTCTTTCCATCGGTGCGTTGTTCATAACTATAGCACGAACAATGAACTACTTACATTGTTCGTAAACTCGAAAACACCGTAAATTGTTAAGGTCGGGCATTTGCTGAGACGAAATGTCACTGATGTATACCGAAACTGATCTCAGTTCCAATAAAAAGGTTAACTGAACTTCCTACGTTATGCGATATCATTTATTAAGACGGTGACTGACCTGTCGGTTATTTTCTAAAACTACCTTCGGATCAATTATACGCTATCAATAGTATGTATGTATTAGTAAGTATGGCGTGTTAGATAGAGTTAATATCTACCTTAAATAATTGACGATCCTTTCGAAGTTAAAACCTTAACGGTATTTCGTAAAATTTGCTATAGCATTGAACTACTATGATGTTATACTTCAACGGTAGGTTTGCTTTCGAAATTTAATAGGTGTGCTATTGAAACAAACGCTATCATTAGAATGGATCATATTATGTTATGGAATTTATAAAAAAAAAGACTGTTCGCTAGGAGTTGACTTTTCATTACAAAGCTAGATATTATCAACAATACTCGTAGAATTTTTTTTTATTAGAAATTATGAAAAGTCTTGGAAAGCGTTGAACCTTTTTGATTCGGTGTAGGGAATAAGGTTGGAACTAGAGGTAAAAAGAAGTTTGAGCGTGTATCGAAGTCTAGCGATGAATAAGTCATGTATAAGGAATGAAAGAAAAGTGTGACCGGTTGTCACTCTTACGTCGGTACGTACTGACGGGTTGGACAGTATAGTATATAGTAGAGTAGTGTTAGAGTAATGTGTTCCAGCCGTAACAGCGAGTAGTATGTCCACTATGAGCTGACCACTGATTGACAGGTTAATTGTCCAGCCGTTTGACCACTAGGTCAGTACATGGACACTGGGTTAATTCTGTGAACTCGCGTGACCTCACCAACACGTTCTATCGATCAGTAACGACAACTCTGTAACGTGTGTTTGATTGGTTATTATACGAACAGTGTGATATGTTAGGTAACAAATAAATCAAGAGGTGGGCGGGCGTGTCGTATGAAGGAATATAAAACGGAGATGAGAAATGTCGGGGGAAAAAATAACGACAGGCTCGGATTGAAAAAAGAAATATTAATTACAAAGGGAAGTAAGGGAGCAATTATTAAAAAAAAAACCACAATAATAAGTTGATGCAGAGAGTCAAACACCGTACACATGTTTACTGTACCATACGGCCATTTCGTCCAATACGGGCTCATTAGTTATACAAATGTTTAAAATAATAAAAATCCATGTCTAAAGTTTTGTAACCCATGTAAAAACATAGCAAAGAATTCATATACATCTCGTTCAAATAACGTTATGACATTGTAACTATCGGTTCATTTAATAGAAAATTCAATTACACTTATTATTTAGCATTTAGTTCAAATAATGCATTATTGTGTATGCTTTTCGATGACTACAACATCCATCTCCCAGGGAGGGGAGGGTTATGTAGTGACAATGCCATACGATAGTAAATATTAAACAGTAATAGTTACCTCTCCATGGCATTGACAGTATAAACCATACCAAGATCAGATGGCATTCTGGGTCAATGCAGTGGCCAACGTGGCGACGTCATCATTATAATGACGTCATAATTGTAACGTAGGACCCTCCATGGAAAATGACTGTTCTATTAATTTAACAAGCATGCACGATACAATTAGAGCTAAATGCTTACTTTGTCGTAGAAATTAACTTTTATGTGGGACTTAAGCATAAGAGCTTACAGGTATCACGTTCCATTTGGCATTGATATCTATCATCAATACCAACTGAAAATAGAATATACTTACTTTTATTCCAGCTATACGTTCAATATGGGGACTGTTAGTCCAACAGCAGAGTCAGGTGTCCTTAAATAACATTAGAAATACAAAACCAGGTCAGAATATATTCTAACTACAAGTTTGCAACTAACAGTGAAGGTCGATAGTTCCCCCTAACAACAGGATTTATATTTCCCTCCTAACAACAGGATTTATATTTCCCTCCTAACAACAGGATTTATATTTCCCTCCTAACAACAAGATTTATATTTCCCTCCTTACAACAGGATTAATATTTCCCTCCTAACAACAGGATTTATATTTCCCTCCTAACAACAGGATTTATATTTACCAACATCACACATGCAAATAGCATTGTACTGATTATTTAAGAAGATGTATCAACTTATCTTTGTAGTCAAAGTTTGCGGAATTAGATTCACCAAATTCCTTTCGTAAATGGATTTTTTTCAGATGAGTTTACATTTTTGGCGTTTATGGTGTAATCTGAGTTGATATACGGGATGACTATATCGTTCGCCATGCATGGGTTACTTTATCTCATCAACAGGGTGTTAGTTCCTATGTCACTCTTCAAGGTGAACAAGCAGACCGTTTACATGCAAGGGATACATCAAACTTGATATAAATCGTCCTGGACGAAAAGATTTTTGTATTGTATTGGGAACTATTTTGACGTTGAGTTGTTCGTTGACACTTGGGATGTCTCGGTATGAGTCATGCGTTACCAAAGTTACCTGAAATCACAAGGTCAAAAAAAAAACCGGGACATGATTTGTGTTGGAGCAATGAGAAGTCTACATCTTAAACTGTTCTCTATGTTGTCATGGATACATCCATGATGGTTGAATGACGTTGCTATCCAAATGTGATTTTTGGAAGCCCTGTTGTCGTAGTATTACGATGTAATGCATTGATTTTGTGTTTTGTATTTGTATATAGAATATGATGCACTTTATATTTTGTATTTGTACATAGAATATGATGAACTTTATATTTTGTATTTGTACATAGAATGTGATGAACTTTATATTTTGTATTTGTACATAGAATGTGATGAACTTTATATTTTGTATTTGTACATAGAATGTGATGCACTTTATGTTTGTTTTTGTAGATAACAGAAGACTAGTATGGACGACCGCCTCAGAGTAATATTTCGGCAGAAATGTCACGTGATACTACTACTCCTTTTCATCGTAAATACGGCGCATGCTCAGAGTAAGTGTCAACTGTTTTCTTTTGTATGTTAGCGAGTATAATGTTAATAGACATCATATATGTACTGTCACGTTAATTTTTTTATTAACTGTACATATATGGAGCTGAGAGGTAATCTTACTTGAAGCTGTCGGTAATTAATATTAAAGCTAACGGGATAAACAAAAATCGAAATTTGCGTCAAGGCGTCAAATAACATGTATTTGCTTTTGATAATCGGCTATGGATACTGACTGAAATTCTTTCTAGTGTTGTATTTGTTTTATTTTTCTAACAGGCTTTTGAACAAAATGGTTACGCAATGTAGTGCTCTGTAATGTTACTAAAACATGGTTGTCTTTTTTTTACCTACTTGTAGATTCGGGTTTTGTTACATTAGAGAAAAAGAAAACATTTTCATTTTCCTTCTCATTCAAAATTTTAGTTATATTTTGTTTGCATTTACTTTAATCAGAATTGGTGTTTATCAGCTCACTCTCCCAGATGTTAGTTAAATTCTCTAATTACTAATTATAGGGTAGCCAAACAACACTATTATCGTTACATTATCAAGCGACACGAGTTTCCGTATCCATTACCTGTTGCTATGTTTGTATTTGCAGACATCACGTGCGCTGTGCCGTCCGATGTCGTTTTCGTGTTAGATGGTTCGGAAAGTCTTAGTGAGATTAACTTTTCAAACATGAAGACTTTTGTGATGGAACTATTGTCAAAGTTTCAAATCTCGTCAGCCTTCACGAGAGTTGGCGTGATTGTGTACGGGACAATTCCAGGGGACATCGTATATTTGGGTACAGTCAATTACATTCAGGTCCTGGATATCACAATCCGAAACCTAAACCAACCGAAATCCGGAACCGGAACTCCGAAAGCGATAGAGGCCATGCGCAGAATGTTCAACGAAAGGGGTGAGTAATAATTAATTATTTGTGTTAAAGGTGAAGCGTTATAGAGAAAAAAACACGTAAGGTTTTCTTTTTTTCTGTAATTTGCGAACACATTTTCTAAGGGAAAGGGGGGGGGGGGGGAATGGTTGAGGAAATTAATGGAACATTGTTTTGTTAAGAAATGAAGGGCATGGTTTATTAACAGATATATCACCAGCAAGTTATTAACAGATATATCACCAGCAAGAGTAACACAAATGTTCCATTCGTTCGATTAGTACGGGACTTCCTCAAAACCAAGTTTGCTTTCGACCATTCCTAGTCTAACATTTGTATATTTCCTAACTTTTGATCACTGCTACAAATCTGTTATGTGTTACATTATTAAGTAATTTGCAGAACGGTTCGTCTTATGAGTACACATTCCTTTGCCAAGCATTCCAAAGGTCTACTTATTTTGTCGACATGATTCTTGTCATGTTTTTTATGTGACCCAAATGTTTTGGATTAGATTCATGTCAGAAAATGTATTCGCTGCGGTAATGCTTGAATTCTACCTTGTTCTAAAATAATTTCAAACTCATCGAATAAGCACAGGGAACTATAACTGGATACATTCGGAAAACAACTGAAATCATCAAATAACAGCGCTTTCTCGTTTTTACCGAGAAAGAACTAAACCCTATTCAAAATGTTCATTATCCTTTAAGCTGAGATGATTTATTTCAATTCGTATAGAAACATTAAATTTAGCAGTTTTACACATAATTGACGCCTTTTCCCCCCCAAAAAATGCTTTTGCGTAATTTCAATTAAGAACATATGGGCCATTTCTGAACAAAACAAAAAGTGTTATTGATTTCTATTCGGAGCTGTATAAATGTTAATCATTTATGTGAGTTAGGAAATATGCTGGTTCTTAAGCACTTACAGGTGGATGGATAGGTCTAGCCATCATTTCTGATGGTTGCTTTGGTTGATGATGTTCTACCATACACATGTATTGTAAAGCTGCTTTGAGTGTATTAAAACTGTAACGTATTATCTAGAAAATTAAATATACCGTACGTTATTTACAAACATTTATTTTGTCGTTTACTTGTTCAGGTCGGTCGGGCGTGGATAAAGTTGGAATCGTCATCACAGACGGTCGGTCCGTTTCCCCGGAACAGACCAAGCAGCAGGCCGACCTGGCTAAGAGTGCGGGAATCCGCATGATCTCCATCGGCTTTGGCTCAAACGTCTTTCGGTAAGGTTGGGATGACATGGCAGAAATGTAGGCTGAAAAACGTTTAAAATCCAAGAGTTACGCTTTAATATACACATTTTCTATGTAACGAGTATATATATGTGTATTGGGCATAACCCTTAGATTATGAAGAGCCTTCTTGACATGTTACGTGTAGTAAAATCACGTTAGTAAACCGACAATCAGCAGGGTAGTTATTGATGACATATCCCTGATCCTGGTGTCATGACAAGGGGACAGGGTGAGACCATAAACAATCAGCAGGGGAGTTACTGATGACATATCCCTGATCCTGATGTTCATGGCAAGGGGACAGGGTGAGACCATAAACAATCAGCATGGTAGTTATTGATGACATATCCCTGATCCTGATGTCATGACAAGGGGTGAGGGTGAGACCATAAACAATCAGCAGGGTCGTTATTGATGACATATCCCTGATTCTGATGTTCATGACAAGGGGACAGGGTGAGTCCATAAACAATCAGCAGGGTAGTTATTGATAACATATCCCTGATCCTGATGTTCGTGACAAGGGGACAGGGGGAGACCATAAACAATCAGCAGGGTAGTTAGTGATGACATATCCCTGATCCTGATGTTCGTGACAAGGGGACAGGGTAAGACCATAAACAATCAGCAGGGTAGTTATTGATAACATATCCCTGATCCTGATGTTCGTGACAAGGGGACAGGGGGAGACCATAAATTTGACACGGGGTTGAGGTGGTAGGGAGGCATCGATGCACGAGAGTGGCACGTGCATGGAGAATAGACTTAGAGGATCATCAGTCACGCGACGCTTACCTAACAATATATTGTTAAAAACCATCTTGGAATCATTAACTGATATGTGAGACCATAAACAATCAGCAGGGTAGTTTCTGATGACATATCCCTGATCCTGATGTTCCTGACAAGGGGACAGGGTGAGACCATAAATTTGACACGGGGTTGAGGTGGTAGGGAGGCATCGATGCACGAGAGTGGCACGTGCATGGAGAATAGACTTAGAGGATTCAGCAGGGTAGTTATTGATGACACATCCCTGATCCTGATGTTCATGACAAGGGGACAGGGGGAGACCATAAACAATCAGCAGGGAAGTTACTGATGACATATCCCTGATCCTGATTTTCATGATAAGGGGACAGGGTGAGACCATAAACAATCAGCACGGTAGTTATTGATGACATATCCCTGATCCTGGTGTCATGACAAGGGGACAGGGTGAAACCATAAACAATCAGCAGGGTAGTTACTGATGACATATCACTGATCCTGATGTTCATGACAAGGGGACAGCGAGAGACCATAAACAATCAGCAGGGTAGTTAATGATGACATATCCCTGATCCTGATGTTCATGACAAGGGGAATATATATGTGTATTGGGCATAACCCTTAGATTATGAAGAGCCTTCTTGACATGTTACGTGTAGTAAAATCACGTTAGTAAACCGACAATCAGCAGGGTAGTTATTGATGACATATCCCTGACCCTGATGTCATGACAAGGGGACAGGGTGAGACCATAACCAATCAGCAGGGTAGTTATTGATGACATATACCTGATCCTGATGTTCGTGACAAGGGGACAGGGTAAGACCATAAACAATCAGCAGGGTAGTTATTGATAACATATCCCTGATCCTGATGTTCGTGACAAGGGGACAGTGTGAGACCATAAATTTGACACGGGGTTGAGGTGGTAGGGAGGCATCGATGCACGAGAGTGGCACGTGCATGGAGAATAGACTTAGAGGATCATCAGTCACGCGACGCTTACCTAACAATATATTGTTAAAAACCATCTTGGAATCATTAACTGATATGTGAGACCATAAACAATCAGCAGGGTAGTTAATGATGACATATCCCTGATCCTGATGTTCATGGCAAGGGGACAGGGTGAGACCATAAACAATCCGCAGGGTCGTTATTGATGACATATCCCTGATCCTGATGTTCATGACATGGGCACAGGGTGAGACCATAAACAATCAGCAGGGGAGTTACTGATGACATATCCCTGATCCTGATTTTCATGATAAGGGGACAGGGTGAGACCATAAACAATCCGCAGGGTCGTTATTGATGACATATCCCTGATCCTGATGTTCATGGCAAGGGGACAGGGTGAGACCATAAACAATCCGCAGGGTCGTTATTGATGACATATCCCTGATTCTGATGTTCATGACAAGGGGACAGGGTGAGTCCATAAACAATCAGCAGGGTAGTTATTGATAACATATCCCTGATCCTGATGTTCGTGACAAGGGGACAGTGTGAGACCATAAATTTGACACGGGGTTGAGGTGGTAGGGAGGCATCGATGCACGAGAGTGGCACGTGCATGGAGAATAGACTTAGAGGATCATCAGTCACGCGACGCTTACCTAACAATATATTGTTAAAAACCATCTTGGAATCATTAACTGATATGTGAGACCATAAACAATCAGCAGGGTAGTTTCTGATGACATATCCCTGATCCTGATGTTCGTGACAAGGGGACAGGGGGAGACCATAAACAATCAGCAGGGTAGTTAGTGATGACATATCCCTGATCCTGATGTTCGTGACAAGGGGACAGGGTGAGACCATAAACTATCAGCAGGGTAGTTATTGATGACATATCCCTGATCCTGATGTTCGTGACAAGGGGACAGGGTGAGACCATAAATTTGACACGGGGTTGAGGTGGTAGGGAGGCATCGATGCACGAGAGTGGCACGTGCATGGAGAATAGACTTAGAGGATCATCAGTCAAGCGATGCTTACCTAACAATATATTGTTAAAAACCATCTTGGAATCATTAACTGATATTGTGTTAATTATCATTAATGAAATTGTAATCCAGAAACAGTATTATCAAACACTTAACTTGGGAATCTTATAAGTAAATTCCAAGACAAATACATGTATATGATTTGACATTATTTTAAGAATTGGCCGTTTATAACTTCCCTGCTGTTTAAGGTACATATCTTCCTCTTAAGCTTCCCTTTGTTGATACCAAGGACGGGACACATTATGGTGTGTCTTATACATATATAGATATATATTGTCTGTAACTCCACCTTGTCGTTGATGACACACTTTATTTACGAAATATATTGTTTGTAACTATTTTTTCCTACAATCCAGGACGGAGTTGGAACAGATCGCCAGCAGTAGTTCTCTAGTGTTCGAGTCCAATGACTTCACCATGCTGTTGAATGAAGTGGAGATCGCCATGCGCAGCCTCATCTGTCACGGTAAGTTGCAGGGGAGGGTTACTGTACGTAGTGCAGCCTCATCGGTCACGGTAAGTTGCACGTGAGGGTTACTGTAGTGCAGCCTCATCTGTCACGGTAAGTTGCACGTGAGGGTTACTTTAATGCAGCCTCATCTGTCACGGTAAGTTGCACGTGAGGGTTACTTTAGCGCAGCCTCATCTGTCACGGTAAGTTGCACGTGAGGGTTACTTTAGTGCAGCCCGTTTGTTAACATTGAAACATCGACAGACCATCATGATAATTTTCTTGAAAAACGTACGGCATGGCGTTGATTCGAAAAAAGGAATAGCAGAATTACCAAGTAAAAGTCATTTGCATAACACCTTCTTCATGTTTTGCTTATGACGTCATGTAAACTTGTAATAAAGAGTGATCGACTGCAAAACAGTGCAGTTTGTACATATCAACCAATAAACATATATAAACTTTTGTGGTAATGTATTATAAAGTGTTGTCTTTGTCCTGTTTATCAGTGATCACCACGACCGTCACCACCACCACTACCACAACGACAACCACTACTACCACGCCGGCACCAACCACGCCCGCGCCAACAACTCAGGCGCCGACCACACGAGCGCCAACGACACAGGCGCCGACCACAGCGGCCCCGACCACAGCGGCGCCGACCACACAGGCGCCGACCACTCAAGCACCAACGACCCCCATACCAACAACAAGGGCACCAACTACACCCCGGAGGTTAACGCCCATCCCTACGTTGCCACCTGCTGGCAGCCTGTTGTCGACTGTAATAAGTAAGTAATATTTGAAATATCAAAGTGTTTAGTATTTTATGTAGTATCTTTAATCAACAACATGATTGGTTGATGTGTTTCAAAGATGAACGTTACACACACACAACACAAATGATTGCACTGATTATTTATAGTTTGTCATATTTTGTGTTTCATACTTTATTTATTTATTTATTTATTTATTCGCTTATTTATTAATATCTAATTTTCAAATCTTGAAAGTAAATAATAAAATCGAGCAATCGGCTAGTATCAGAGAGATGGCCAGCGACCAGCTGTGTGTTGTAATGTGCCGACACTTGTACATTTTAACCATTAGAGTGACCGTTTTTTTTCTCTGTCCTTGCAGGCGACCTGTGTCCTAACTGTATCATAGGGCGTAACTGGGGCTACATGCCTTATCCCGGAGACTGCACGCGCTATATTTCCATGTTTCCCGACGGTCGAGGAGGCCGGGTGTCCAGTGTACAGAAATGTCCGTTCGGGTCCTGGTGGGACTCATACAGCCTGTCCTGTCGGTATCCTGTCGATGTCACGTGCAATGATGGTAAGACTGCTTATCATATCTTAAAGCGAAAAACTCATACAAATATGTACATACGTCAGTAAAGACTTGATAAGATTATTTTATTTTCTCTTGGGTATGCTCAGTATAAAAACCATAATTCCTTGTTTATTTTAACATTATTGCATACCAGTTTACATAAAATGTCATCGGATGCAGTGTTGCTTCATTATTCAATTGCTACGATTCGTTCGTTGTATTATTTGAAAACGGCACACATAAGTTGCAGGAGACTCTCTACACCCGCGCGGTTGTTATCAAGTCAACTTAACAACCTTTAAAATACCGCAATCACATATCAACTTTTCCATTTTCTTCCTGTCTCGTGTATGGACTATAAACTGACTAACTGCCTGATATCGTTGATATACATGTATAGCTATTTATAGTTAATAATTAGTTACCACTTACCGTTTACCTGTTACAGATCCGTGTCGTGGGGTCAGTTATGGAGCTTTCCCGATGGCGGACGTCTGCTCCGGATTTTGGTACTGCATCAACGGCAAGGCGTACCCGTCCTGCTGTCCGAAACAAAACCAGCGTTTCATTGGGAACGGGCCTCAGCTGAAGTGCTCTGACAACGACTTCTGCCCGGATAGTTGCCCCCCAGTCGACTCTAACAGACTAGTAGGACCCACAGGTTAGTAACAGATGCTTTGTTTTATGGTACCATTATTGCTCCTCTTTATGGTTCGGTCATTTAATAGAAAAAAGCATT
Source organism: Mizuhopecten yessoensis (assembly GCF_002113885.1). Taxonomy (NCBI): domain Eukaryota; kingdom Metazoa; phylum Mollusca; class Bivalvia; order Pectinida; family Pectinidae; genus Mizuhopecten; species Mizuhopecten yessoensis. The sequence goes on from NW_018408884.1 coordinate 1,124,185, forward strand.
GACGTCGGAGAGAACCCGATATAATCTTTGTATGATCATTTCTGTTGTGAAAATTTAAAAGCATTAGCGCATTATGTCGAATAGACAATTCCATTTCATTCCTATAACATTCTTCGCGCCTTGATTATATAAACACGAAACACGACTACCTCTCGGCCGGCCGTTGGTGGGAGTATAATGTTATTACTGATATATAATCGAGTGTATTGCTCATCTAATAATGTAGGCTTTATAAACAAATGGTAAACATTTGGCATTAATATCGTTACCCGTCTGGAGTTATTCCAAATTTGAAATGTTCGCTTGAAATGCCGAGGTTCCAGTTCTTTAGAAGTCTGCGAACATTCACGCCGCCTCACTCTGTTACCATCTGAAAAATATTATTTAAAATAATTGTCATACATGTCAATCAGTATTACTAAATATCAAGTACAGATAAAGTAAGTATCTCAATATGCATAATATCTCAGCAAATATGTATTATATAATATCTAAAATAATATTTTGATTACTTCCGGAAGAAGACAGAGTCTACGTTCACTTAGACTGCTCTGCTAGAATTAGATTTTGCTTAACTGAAAACTTTTTGTTTAATTCCGAAGGAGGTGAAAGGAACGTTACTTTTAGTGAAACTAACACGAAGTTATTGTTCTGTTTTTTCACCTTCAAGATGAGAGTACTATAATTAAATTGAACTTCCGCCGTATCTAAGATGTTAAGTCTTCATATGCTTCCAATTTCAAATAAACAGTATTATCCCACTGTATATCGGACCAAAATCGATTTTTTCCGATTCGATGAAAAATTCCCTGTAATACAACATATATATGTAAACTTTGATTAATTTAAATGATAAAGAGCTACTACGGATGTGTAACCAATCATGACCCACCATAACAAGACAGATGTAAGCATCTTCACCTCGGGGGTTATCTGGAATTCACCGACCGAATCTATCTCTGACCTTCAAAATACTTGGTCAAGTACTTAAGATAAAGTATGGACTATCGATGACCTACGAGATGTTTGACCATAGGCTATCATCAGATAAAGTCGATGTATACGGTCAAGGACGAATTACAATAAGTTCTCGATTTTATAATTAGTTCTTTCCACGTTAATTAAGTTAATAAATGATTACGCATATTCTTTATGGGGGAAAACACAACTGAAAAACAGAAAGCCATGTTTTAAAGCCATTTATATATTGCAAAGATTTGTAATTTCTTAGTTGTGTAGATAGAAATAATGCACAACAATCTACATATTACATTTCATTTTGCTATGTGAACATATCTTTAGTGAGACAATGTACATATGACAAAGAGTTATTACCTTTGGCTGTGCAGTTAGAACTAAAGGAAATGTTGTACACTAATCTTTCTATTGCAAAGATTTTTTATATGTAGTTAGAATTAAGAGAAATACTGTACAACAATATAAACATTACTTTAAGATGTGTAGTTAGAATGAGAAAAAAAAGATTACACAGATCAGTTTTAGCTGTGTGGTTAGAGTTAAGAGAAATAATGTGCAGCAATCTGTGTAAAAGATGTATTTATTTAAGCTGTACATTTGAATACATTAATTTGACCAGGACTGCTCTTGCAATTAATCGTTTTGTTTGGCTCATATCTTTCTTTTGTCTGAAATTTCTATTATAGAAGCTGGTTTCATGTCATCATCATTGTTTCAAACAGACATTGTAGCCTATCTATATGGTAGCTGGAGGCTGTGTATACTTAGAAGGCACCGCTATAGTAAATAATACCCTCGGGTAGAGATCAGATCAGTGTAATGTACAGCCTCTAACCAACGGCAGATAGCGGTGGTTTAAATGGATACACTCATCAATTGTCTAAAGTGCTAAAAATCCTTTGTCGTTCACGGTAAATCTGTCCATCATAGTATAAATAAGGGTGTATTTACAAAATAAAACAGTTTACGAGTTTGGCAATGCTTACTGTGTATCACAATGTGTATTGATTTCAAAGGTTTTATTCCTAAATATAATGGAAACCATTTATCACCACAACTACTTTGTATTATTAGAAAGTGTTATTTGGTGGCGGAATGAAAGCATTATTACAGTAGAGTGAAAACAATAATAACATGACCTCTTGTTTTATAAACACTAGAAATATGAATACTCATTCACAGGTACATTATTAACATTATCGCAAACAATAATAACTGGAAAAAGATTGTTTCCGAATCATACCAAAAGATCATTTTTGGTAAAGCAGAAGCATACTATTTTAACTGATAAAGCTGATTTACTTTTTCAGTGTGTGCCAGCTATCCCCACGCTAGTGACAGAACAAAGTACTTGGAGTATGCGCCCGGAAGTGGAAATATCACACGTGACTGTGCAACAGGAACCTATTTCGTTTCGAATGACTGCGCATGTACTGGCATCGATGACTTGCCTTCTCAGTCTCTGCAAAGTAAGTGTTAGAAGAAACCGTTAAGAGCAAAACAATATTCGTACACAAACATTAAGAAAACAAAGTTTAGTGTGGAAAGTATTTAGTGAAGAGTATAATATATTGATTTGCTCATTGAGTGAAGTGAACAGCTCGAGTAGAATCAAACCCATTAAGAATTATGCTCAATATCCACCTCCCATAATTCTCTGAAAGAACTATCAAAACTCTATAAAACAGTGCAGATAATAACCAAACTTGTTTATGAGATCAATACCTTTCTCAAGCATCTCGTCAAAAGTTATCATTTTGTTATCTGTTTATTCATTGTTTAGTTGCATCGACTGAAATATCAGCTGAAACACGTGTCAAATGGACTTATTGTCATTTTGTAATCGTTATATTTATTCTGAGTTTAAGACTAATCATTGTCTCTATTTACAGCCTGTAACCCGGAGGTTTATTTTAACTTCGATGACAACTTCGGTGACATGTCGGGGAACGAGATCGCCGCTGGACTGGAGAACGTTGAATTGGATACAAAGGAAGCCAAGTTTTCCGGAGACGGGATGATAAACATGTGGCGGTTTTCTAATTCTGATTTTCGACGAAGTTTAGTGATCACCTTCAAGTTCCGCCCTGAAAACAGTGGTAGCCCTGGACCAATCCAGGCCCTTGTAACAAACTGCATCTTCAGTGATCAGGAGGAAGCTTCTCTGGCCATCAGCGTGGTTCCCGGAAGTGACCCAAGCGTGTTGTATTTCAAGACGCAGACGACACGCGGAACGGCGGAATTGTTTGTCCCTTATGACGTAAGTAGTGTCATCTAGTGCAACACTTGACAGTCTATTTAAAAGAACCAACTACCATTTTGCATACAAATTGTCATTTTTCGAAAAGAAATGGTGATGCTCTAAAGAGAAGCAAATTGAATTATTTCTATTTTATGAAATGAGCTTTTGACTATATTTGTTTCAGCCGACGGTAATGAGTAGCGGAGTGTATATCTATGACGGTGTGACACTTACGGGGCGTGTCAACAACGAGGTCCGCACAGCTTCTCTCACTGGTAAGTAGGGACTAATAGAATAGATCACACACCCTTGAGTGTGAGATAGGAGAATCTCAACCCGAGGGAGAAGATTCTTAAGTTGCCAAACACGAGGCTTTGCCGAGTGTTTGGCAACTGAAGAATCTTTCCACGGGGGTTGAGATTCCTCTATCTCACCCGGAAGAATAAGATCGATGTTTATTCTGACTGGAATTTGTTTATTTGTATGTATTTGAGAAAAATAATCAAACACTTTTACCGGTTTGAGATTCATAGAATCATACATGGGTCCGTTCCATATACAGGGATATCTCAACCCTCGTGGAAGAGTTTGGCTGGCCAGCACTCGGCAAGCCTCGTGCTGACCAGCCAAACTCTTACACGAGGGTTGAGATATCCCTGTCCACGGACAGACCCATGTAAGATTCTATTAATCTCACACCGGTAAAAGTGTGGATACACCTGTCAAGGGTAAGAGAAACGCCCTTCCGTACTGGGTGTGGGTAAAATTAAAAACAGGATATTTAAATATCGTGCAAATATATGCAATAAACAGAGAGTCCGCAGCAATCTAACACAGTTACAAATAAAATAAACTGACTTGTTTTACTCCTGTATCTTCGGGTAGCATGTGACCCGTTGCTGTATAGCTATTGTACCTTTGTCAACGAATTACATACTTTAAACTAGACAAAACTTTTGTATAATTCGTACGTTGATCAAAGCTTAATAATACAGAAAATTAATAAATAATGATGTGAAGAATGTCAAATGCTAGCCATAATATTTAAGCCAGTAGTCCGTTGAGAACACCAATTGATCAATGGTGTTATTGTTTCCCCAGGTGATATTTTACGGAGACAAAGTGGAATCGTCATTGGAGCCGGAAGTATGATGGCGAATTACCGTGGACGGATAGATGATGTACGTATGATACGGCACGTTCAGCCAAAATTTAATTATGATTCGTTCTACTATAGAATCGAACTACTTTACAAAATTGTTTAACATCCATGCCGACATGAGCGTTAATCCGTTACATCGGTATTAAATGAAACCCTCTTTGGTATTATATTACAGGTACTATAGTATAAGTGATACTAAAGCATAACATTATGGTAACACTGTCACTATCAGTAGTATCACAAGTACATAAACTGTTTGAAGTAAAACATCTTGAGGACAATTTGGGAGCAATATAATAAATATGTAAGTGTGATAGTTAAAAGGCAAATAAATAGATAGGTGAAAAATAAATACTATCATATTGTAAATTATTGAAAGTATCATTCATTTATATTATAGAATATCAAATGTATAAAAAGTACCACTATACTATAAATTGTTGAAATAAAAATTGGTAAGACAATATCGCAAATAATTGAAAGTATACTTAGACACTATCGTAGTGTAAATCATCAAGTAAGATATTGCAAGTCTAGTAATACCATATTGTAAAATAGTGGACATAAAAAAAGTAAAAGTTAATAGTGTAAATTATAAGAATTTTAAAATATTTTGATCAAGTTGTCAATTATTGCTTAAGTATAACATTCAAAATATTTAAACTCCGCATTCTTTTTTTTCCCAACAGTTCAAACTGTACACATGTTTTCCGAACGGGATATATACAGCAGCTGGAAGGCGATGACATCACAGAACTGTCAACATATTTCTGCAAAGGAAACATAAAACATGAGACTTGGTCGATGCCCCTGTATTTTGTCGTCACATACGCTGTACTTGGGCGTGCTTCCATAGAGTGATGTTAATACCATAGTATATAGACGAGTATTATGTACGTGTATTAACACTGTAAATAAAAGTTTGGAATAGTCACAAGTGTTAAATATAGTAAAACTTTACTGAGTATTTATATGTAGTGATCAGTACACATGTAGCTATTATTTATCTTAGTTTAGAACAGTTTTAATTGTTATTTATCTTGTGTTGTAAGTGTTTGATATTTCAATGATTATCGTTTAACTTTATTGATATAGATGTCATTGTTTTTATTTAAGTCATCAATCACGTGCTGAATGTTAACAAGAGGTGTGTGGATGATAGCAGAATAATTGCATAATTTTCGACAAGTTATATATACATTGAGTGACATCAAATCGTTTGGTCATAGTTTAAAATCATGATTTTCATTTGTTTTGCCAATTCGATAAAATGCCTTGGTGCACTTGTTGGTGTGCTTTTATCATCCACTGGAAGTGTAAATATATCAGCCTCGATGTTTTTTCTTGCTGACTTACATCTTTTGAATATGTCAGCACATGTGTTATCCCGATTCATCATTATCAGGGGATTTATTTGTATAATAAGTGTTTTGTACAGATCATACTTTGAAGCTCCATTTTGTGCATGGATACCGATATGGTATCTATTCCCGTCTTAGCGTATTGCAGAGTTATCTTCTCTTGGGAGCAGGTATTGATTGTTACGTCACTTGTTTGTGAGAGTAACGTCATCAATTTTTGAGAAAACGACGTAATTTTCTCACACAAACCAATGACGTAACAATCAATACCTGCTCCCAAGAGAAGATAACTCTGCAATACGCAAAGAGGGAATAGACACGTCAGTATCTTTTTGATATTGTTGGGACCAGATTACTTACAGAAAATGGTTTAGAATAGAATAAGAGTTTACGAGTATAGCGGTATATATAACACTCTGTAAACTATTTTTTACTTTTGTATTAATGATGTTGTTAACCTTGCGAAACTGTTTTAACACAGTGTTAATTTGTATCTTAAACAATCGTTTGATCGGATTAATGTTTTTAGTGTTGTATTTCATCATTCTGATACATTTTGTAACTTCATTCAAACATAACATCTTCATTCTAGACTGTAGTCAGTACAAATGTGCGTAATACGTCATACGTTTATGTGTTTACACAATTAGTTGTGACGTAGCAACAATTATTGCTACGTCACTGTTCTTCTCTAGTGCGTCGTTATTGTCTATGTTTTAAGTCGTAATATTGGATGTTATAGATACAATGAGGCCTTATTGTATCTATAACATCCAATATTACGGATCCGTAAATCTCATTGCGAGACACAATCATTAGTGTGTAATGTTCTGATGAGCTGGCTGACACTCGTGGCACAGCAGTTCCTCAATCTACATTAGATTTTTACGAAGAAATTTGAATATTACTTTATGTTAAGTATACAAATGTATGTCCTTAGAAAAGACGGTTACGTAGCATGAGTGCCTTCCCTTACATTTCGGGAGACATTTTCCATAATAGTTCAATGTAAATTATGTACTTGTCGACTAGGTATGATGTGTCGTCGACTCGATTGTAAGTAAAACTATTTATAGCGGAAGATATGTTCGTGCAAAATTAGTAGGCAAGACATTCAAAACTATGAACATTCTTGCATTTATCTAAAGTATTTTGACAAAATAATAACTTCGGCTTGTACGTTTTTAATCGCCAGTTTCACGAATTTTCATTGAATGCTACTCATAAAAGTTTAGAATTATCGCATATTTTTTTCAATATCACAAGTTTTTTCCGACTATTAACGAACTTATCAATTGTGAAGCTACGCTGATTAAGTCCCGATTGAAGAAAATCCAGGTTTAGTTCTGTAGTTCTGACTTATTCAATGTATTATATTTATATGAAATTAAATTCAATGTTCTTTACTTAAATTGAGTATGTGTTATTATTTTGGTCATTTGATCTTTCTCCGTCTGTAAGTGAATATTTCATTGAAGTATGTAATTATCGAGGAACAGTTGCATCGGGCGATCGTATAAAGAGGGAGATAGAAGAGAGAGAGAGTGAGATAGCTGAGAAAAGGGGGTAGCAGAGAGTGGTAGACAGAGTGAGGGAAACATAAATAGCAGAGAGAGAAAGAGAGATAGGGAGAGGGAGATAGATAGGGAGAGAGAGAGAGAGTGAGATAGATGAGAAAAGGGGGTAGCAGAGAGTGATAGACAGAGCGAGGGAAACATAGATAGCAAAGAGAGAGAGAGAGAGAGAGAGAGAGAGAGAGAGAGAGAGAGAGAGAGAGAGAGAGAGCTGAGAAAAGGGGATAGCAGAGTGGTAGATACGAGCGAGGGGAACATAGATAGCAGAGAGAGAGAGAGAGAGAGAGAGAGAGAGAGAGAGAGAGAGAGAGAGAGAGAGAGAGAGGTGGGATGCATCTTTCTAGATACAAGGTGGTAGACTCTGCTGGTGGATTTCTTAGTCCCCGGGGTTTAACCATAACCTTGATAGTCACAGTTGCATGGTTCAGTACTCCTCTGGGGTTTTTAAAATCCCCATGATTAAGTGTTTTAACACACGTCCCTTCTGTTTCAACAGTAGTTTAGACTAATTTGTACTTCCACCTCTTTGGTCCCCTAGCATCACCGACGAGTCCTCGAAGGATAAAACAACTGTATGATGCAGTGTCATTCCTTTTTGACACCCTGTATCGATTAGTTACTTTTCTATGTACAATCACAGGTTCATCCTCCACCCAAGGTATCTACTGACCAACTATCGTCACCCTAGGCTTTATGGAATTTTATGACTGACCAACTATCGTCACCCTAGGCTTTATGGAATTTTATGACAAGAATTTGAAAGCTTCTTCTTCTGTTTCACATTAGCCTATGCTGACATTTGATTTCGGCGAACCCTTAAAGTATACTCTACCTCAATCTAAGAGAAAATATCTGCATTGCATTGCTGGTCTGCGTAACATCACGAAAAAAACATGGCTTCGACACCAGACTTTCTTCACTATGCTTCAGTATATAATCGACGCCTGTGACCTTGAAAGTCAGGTCAAATATTTGAGGAAACTTTAAAATACTTCACTCCAGGTATCTACTGGCCAAATATAACCCCATTTTTTCAAGTTAAGAATTGAAGTCACTCAAGAAAACGTTGAGGGATGAACAAGAGAAGGCGACAAACGCCGACACCTGCCATACCATTAGCACACGGGATAGGCCAGATGATGAGTGAAAGCTATTGCTATCATTAGCACACGGGATAGGCCAGATGATGAGTGAAAGCTATCGCTATCATTAGCACACGCGATAGGCCAGATGATGAGTGAAAGCTATCGCTGCCATTAGCACACGGGGTAGGCCAGATGATGAGTGAAAGCTATCTCTACCATTAGCACACGGGGTAGGCCAGATGATGAGGGAAAGCTATCGCTACCATTAGCACACGGGGTAGGCCAGATGATTAGTGAAAGCTATCGCTACCATTAGCACACGGGGTAGCCCAGATGATGAGTGAAAGCTACCGCTACCATTAGCACACGGGGTAGGCCAGATGATTAGTGAAAGCTATCGCTACCATTAGCACACGGGGTAGGCCAGATGATGAGTGGCAGCTATCGCTACCATTAGCACACGGGGTAGGCCAGATGATTAGTGACAGCTATCGCTACCATTAGCACACGGGGAAGGCCAGATGATGAGTGACAGCTATCGCTACCATTAGCCCACGGGGTAGGCCAGATGATGAGTGAAAGCTATCGCTCCCATTAGCACACGGGGTAGGCCAGATGATGAGGGAAAGCTATCGCTACCATTAGCACACGGGGTAGCCCAGATGATGAGTGAAAGCTACCGCTACCATTAGCACACGGGGTAGGCCAGATGAGGGAAAGCTATCGCTACCATTAGCACACGGGGTAGACCAGATGATGAGTGACAGCTATCGCTACCATTAGCCCACGGGGTAGGCCAGATGATGAGTGAAAGCTATCTCTACCATTAGCACACGGGGTAGGCCAGATGATGAGTGGCAGCTATCGCTACCATTAGCACACGGGGTAGGCCAGATGATGAGTGAAACCTATCGCTACCATTAGCACCCGGGGTAGGCCAGATGATGAGTGAAAGCTATCGCTACCATGAGCACACGGGGTAGGCCAGATGATGAGTGACAGCTATCTCTACCATTAGCACACGGGGTAGGCCAGATGATGAGGGAAAGCTATCGCTACCATTAGCACACGGGGTAGCCCAGATGATGAGTGAAAGCTACCGCTACCATTAGCACACGGGGTAGGCCAGATGAGTGAAAGCTATCGCTCCCATTAGCACACGGGGTAGGCCAGATGATGAGGGAAAGCTATCGCTACCATTAGCACACGGGGTAGCCCAGATGATGAGTGAAAGCTACCGCTACCATTAGCACACGGGGTAGGCCAGATGAGGGAAAGCTATCGCTACCATTAGCACACGGGGTAGACCAGATGATGAGTGAAAGCTATCGCTACCATTACCACACGGGGTAGGCCAGATGATGAGTGAAAGCTAGCGCTACCATTAGCACACGGGGTAGGCCAGATGAGGGAAAGCTATCGCTACCATTAGCACACGGGGTAGCCCAGATGATGAGTGAAAGCTACCGCTACCATTAGCACACGGGGTAGGCCAGATGATGAGGGAAAGCTATCGCTACCATTAGCACACGGGGTAGCCCAGATGATGAGTGAAAGCTACCGCTACCATTAGCACACGGGGTAGGCCAGATGAGGGAAAGCTATCGCTACCATTAGCACACGGGGTAGGCCAGATGATGAGTGAAAGCTATCGCTACCATTACTCTCATTATTAGTATTTCCCACATCTCTATTAATTTTAAAATGTCATATATTGATCAATTTCCAACAATTTCTCATTTTATATCATCTTTATTTCTTCATAATAGTTTAGTATTAACTATTACAGTAAACATTTGAAACACTATGACATATTGATGATTTGTGAAAACATGCTGTACGATAAGTAATGGTAAATCAGACATTTCCATTGCAGTTTTATACGGTGGTGGTTTTGAAGCATTATTTTCCTAGCTGTCCTTGCTCGAAATTAGAGAATTGCAGTACAATACGGGGACACCGTCACGTTTACTAAGTTGTTTTTTCTCTGTATAAAATTGAGTAATAGTGTCCATGAAACAATGCTGAATAATGCCCTGAAATTGTTTTGCAAATTAACTCATTAGAGTAAACATAATGAACAAAATGGATAATTTAGAAAAATACAGTATGACTCTAACTTCATCAAAATATGAAAAACGTAGTCAGACAATTACATTTGAACTAGAACTGTCAACGTAACGGCAGACTTACAACCCTTACTGCCCCAACAACTATAGAAATCAGTTTTTAAAAACATTTTTGAATAAACAAAATGGCGCAACTGCACACATCCTCCTCTCAATGGTTACAAGTACCAAGTATCAAGGTGTTCAAACAAATGGGTGTAACCTCCTGATATGGGGAGGTGACAGCAATTTGTTTACTTTACTGATATTCACTCAATGTTAGGTTTATGAGTATTAAATGTCACTAAATTGGGGCAGTACTTCGCGATCGGGAAGAGTAGTGCAAACAATGCTTACAAACAAAGGGGAATAACTCCCATAGAAATACCCTGATTAAACTATCAACCGTTTCACCACTGTAAACACAAATGGACTCATCCAGATCAAGGCATGGTAGAGTTTACTAAAGTTACATAGGGATGAAAGGGTTAATTGCAGGTGCACACCTTCCTGTGTTTGTTACACCAGTGACGTTTCATGAAATTTGGCTGAAAAGAATTGCGTTTACAGAGAGATGGGCAAAAAAACCCAATTCATTTATTATTCCTAATCAAGATGCGGGGGCACTGGAGGTGGGTGGTTACAAACATTTCCTAGAAAACAAACAGGGAAATAACGGAGGCTTTTAGTGCTTACCGCTTACAGGTACCTACATATAATAGGTATACCTACTGTGCATACATAACATTTCGCAACACATTATAAATACTAACTTAGAATACGTAATTAACATGTGGTTGTCACAGGAAAATATACGCAGTATAATAACAGAGTTTCAATAGGGTTATAATGAATCATTTACAATAACAGTGTACAATATATAGCTTGAATATGGCAGATCATGCACAATTGATGAACTTTTGATTCCTGATTATAAAAAAAGTGTATATTTGGCACCTTCTGTCTGTATGACACACACATATATATATATATATATACACAGTTTTATAACACATTAAAAACCAGCTGTAACATATTTCATATAAAACTATACATTAATTGAATAATATTCTAATTTGCATAAAAAAGATCTCCTGCAGTTGTCAACAAACTATTTAGAAAAATGCCCTAGATTTCAATTATACCTTAATGTTATTAGGTATTCAACATAATAAATTACATTATATGAAATCTGTAAAAAGTAGATTTTAATAAAATAGGTATGACTGAAAATATTGCACACAATCAATCGTCCTAATACGGTCATTGATTACCTAAACTTGTAAAGCTTAACACAGCAGTGACAAATTGTCGATTTCTGTACTGCATATTCTTTTCTCTACTGAATAGAAGCTAATCACCAAACCTTTTAAAGGAACAATTTCATTGAATGAAACTGAATGTCATGTACACAGTCTCCAGCTCCTAGGCCATTTTAAGTTTGACAGTCACCATGATTGCACTGCACTTCATTACAGCTTCATTTACAGCTGATATAAAGGGAGAAAATGAACGAATAGAGTGATAATCGATGCTAAGTTCAACTGAATTTTAAATTAGTTATTTTAAGTTTTCAAATTACATCATGCATGTTAATAGAGTAAACTAGAACTGCAAGCCAAAGGCTAACTAATACCCCCGCTGCTATATAAACAAGAACTGTAAGTTAAAGGCTTACTAAGGCAAAGCATTGCAAAGCAATCCATAGTGTGCCACTAGTAACACGTATTTCGCACAAAGGAGCATAACTCCATCAAAAAGGGTCGAAATCCCAAATAAAAATGCTGGTGCACAACTAAATAAGATACCGACCATTCGTGCAAAGTTTCAATGAAATCCACCAGTTCGTTAAGGAGGAGTTGCACGGACAAGTATTTCACAAAAAGGTGCATAACTCCATCAAAAAGGGTCGAAATCCCAAATTAAAATGCTGGTGCACAACTACATAAGATACTGATCATTTATGCAAAGTTTCAATGAATTCCACCTGTTAGTTAAGGAGGAGTTCTCCGGACAAGTTACTGTGGACGACAGACAGACAGACAGGGTGATTCCAGTATACTCCCCCTAACTTTGTTGCGGGAGTATAATTAAGATGAACTTAGCATAAATTCAAGGAAATGAAACCTGTGCTCTATCACACTCTATAAGTACATCAGTTAAAACTACACCTTTCATTAGAGGCTCATTAACCACACTTCAATTTTTTCAATTTTGGACCCAGTCCTGTGAAATCAATTTAACTATCCAAGACAGCTGTACTTACTTGTTCTCTCAAGAATGACAAGAACAAGCAATACTTAACCCATTCACCCCTGAAGACACATTTGAACTCTTCTAATTCAAAGGTTGGAACAGTTCATTATGAAGTTTCAGGGGTGAATGAGTTAAAGGGTATCAATTAATAAAAATCAAAGCAATGGGCGACATAGTTCTAGATCTCTTGATAAACAATTACATACACATGTGTATATATATACAAACAGATGCATTACATTGTACATAAAAACAAAGACTCACAAATATACAGACAGAGGTCAAAGGTCTTTCATGATGTGTCAGTTTCCCATTGGATTCTTTGTTAATTTTACCATTTTTCGATATAGGTTCGTGAGTTTGTTTAACATCCAATTTTTATAAAACTTGATCTCCAGTAAGAGAATTATCCATTGTTTCTCCTGGTAATAGTATATACATTTATATAAGTATCCCTTCCTCTGTTGTTGAGATATCACTTTTCATCCCAGCACAAGAGGTAGAGCTACACTTCGACGTCATTCCCATAGACAAATTGTTAAATTGTGCCATAAAAAATTGTTTTGGTCAATTAACTCATCATGGAATTTCATAAAACGTGTAATTATGTAACTCTTGCCAAAAGAAGGGCTTGATATTTCTCTAGCTCATCAATTTCTTACTAAAAACAAAGCTGGGAAAACTGATTTTCCAACAGAAAATTAACACTGAATCTAATGGAAAAATGACATAACGAGAAAGACTTTTGACCCTCCGCTGTAAGCTGACTAAAAAATCATCAACAAGGAAAATCTAGTCGATCATCACTAACATCAAGCCTTGTGGCCATCTTCAGGCGATAAGTTTAAATGTTAAGTTACAACATTATGACATCATATATAATCAACAGGACATTGTAGTGTCTCCTAGCAACCGTAACAAGCCAGAATCATATGGACGGAAAACTGGTTTTGCCACAATAACTTGCAAATTGTGATAGATACAAACACTGCATGTCTTTCTGATCAGGCAAATTTTCAAAAATAATATTTATTTATGATATTTTGCATAACAAACAAAAACATTTTGAAGACAAATTGAAAAAAACTTGTGTCTCACTTTGAAAGAAGTGGTAAACTATCCGTTAATGCAGAGTTTCCTCATCTTCAGAACCAAATTTATCTTAATCCTTTCACCCCTGTGTAACTTTAATGAACTCTGCCATGCATTGTTCTGGATAAGTCCATTAATATGGTCTAGTGGTGAAAGGTTTACGATGTTTGTATTGGTTATTTCTTTGTATAGTAAAATAGATATATAGTGACAAACTAGCAGCTTTCACCCTCTATAGGGCTCTTCTGCTTGATATCAAACGACAAGTGTCTTATTGTTCTATTTATACAAAGATCTATTATTTCTAATTACATGCAGACACACCCACTCATTCTGAAAATTGCATAACTAGGTCAGCAAGGCCGCCGCCACTTACTTGACCACGAGTATTGTGACTATCGTCCGATATCGCTAGTCAAAAGCCACAGATTTTGGAATATTGGTTAAAAGACATTATACAGGTATGTAATACAACAAATACCAGTCACTACCCAGTATCAACCAATGAACTGTTCATCTCAGTAATTTTTTAACCTAAATTCAGCCTTTTCCTATATCCTACATAAATTGAGAAAATATAGCATTATTTTTATTGAAATTTGGAAGACATTCCTGAATTTTTTTCTTTGTTTTGGGGAAATAAAGCACTTTTAAGCTAGACGAAGCAGCTTGTATTCACTTTAAAACTAGGAAAAAACATCACTGTAACTTCACTTGTTTTGTAATGAGGCTGAAGTTGTCCCGACGAGGACACATGTACAGCTTACCATACATAATAACTATATATAGGTGGTCGACATGTTGAAAATATTACATATTTCATCTTGACTCAATGTTTAATCAGATCTAATTGACATGTTTTAATCATTAATATTTTCTTAATACATGGATTGGAAAACAATACAAATAAACTATGTCAGTATAATTCCACATCGAAACTTGTTGACTTCATTGTCAATATTTAAGAATTGTTTTTTGTTTGCAATTCATGTTCTACACGCCCATTTCACAAACGGCAAAGACTTACAGGTTTTCTTACTTAATGCGTAAAACCAGATTAATAAGTTTAAGTGTTGCCTGAATTTTCATTTAAATATAAGTACTTTTACCATGTATATTGCACAAGAGATTCAAATTCACAAGCACATCAAATATCATACAAAGAGCTTCAGTCACAGCATCACAAGACAGCCCTTTTCATCCTTCCCATGTTCAATATTTACAATGAAATTATCTACCAAGCACCAAAATGTTTTTTTCTGAAATCAGTTTTGTCCCACATAAAACAAAAATGTTTGATTTGCTCGAGTTCCTGTATAGAACCAGTATTACTACACCCCAGCCACGGCCCCAGTGTAGTACATGATGTGGTCATTGGGTACCGGTATTACTATACGACTGTCCATTGATACCTTCTGATGAGGATGCATCGACAACATCTGAGAATGGACGCGATTCACATGGCGACTCAGCTTCCCTTTCTCCTTGAATGCTTTCTCACACATGTCACACTTGAACGGTCGTTCGTCCGTGTGTGTGCGGATGTGAACTTTGTACTGTGACGCTGTGGAGAACTGTTTCTGGCAGTATTCACAGTTATAAACCTTCCCGTACTTGGTTTTGATGACCTCTCGTCGCAGACCCTCTTTGATGACGTGACTCCTCATGTGGGCCTTCCACGAGTCGCGGTACTTGTACTCCTTGCCACAGAGTTCACACTGGTTAGCCTTGGCGGTGGTGTGTATCAACATGTGCTTTCGCATGTTGGCCACCTGACGGAAGGACATGCCACATATTTCACACATGTAAGGTTTCGCTCCGGTGTGCGAGCGGTAGTGCACATTCAATGCCGACTTACTGGAGAGTAACTTAGAACAAAGCCCACATTTAAATTCATCGGTTTTCTCCTCAGCGTGAATCCTGACATGGTTCTTCAAGGTATCGTTCTGTTTGAAGGATTTCCCACAAACGTCGCACACAAAGTTTCTCTCGGCACTGTGAACATACCGAACATGTTTTTTCAAACTACACCGATCAGAAAATAACTTGTCGCACAGCTCACACTTCAGCTTGGTTCTGTTATCATTGTGTATTCTCCGATGGAGATTCAGGTTCTGTATCCGTGAGAAGTGTTTGTTACAGACCAGACAGATGAACTCCCTTTGCACTTTAATTTTCTTCCCGGGACACTTGTGTTGTTGTCCCCGTCTCCGGCCACACAAACTGCACTTCTGAACTTCACACTGTATGTCGACGTGATGTGTGTCGGAGGAATGCTGAGCTAGACCAGCCTGTGTGGCAAAGGTCTGCTGACAGACTCCACACACGTGTTTCTGTAAGTGTTTTACCATGTGACTTTTGAATGCGTCCTCCGACATGAATACTTTGTGGCACTTGTCACACTTGAACTTCACCTCGCCGTGTGCCTTGGAGACGTGTTGACGTAGGAGTGATTTCGACATGCAGACCTTTCCACAATCTTTACAGTGTAATTTCTGTTTCTTGTTATCGTTGGCATGTTTTGCTCTCAAATGGCGCTTCATATCGTTAATAAGAACAAACTCATTGCACTTCACACACCGACGCTGGTCCCCCTGTACACCGTGAGACTTTTCATGGCGACGTAAATTTGAAGAATTTGCGAATGTTTTATGGCAAACACCACAACGATGACACTGAAAGGCTGCTTTACGTTTCGCAGCGCCACGCAAACAGGAAGTTTCATTGTTTTCCCCATCAGACACGATCGTAGCCTCACTATCGATACCGTCAGATAAAGCATAATCGTCATCTTCACTGTTGATTTTGTCAATATCAGATTCCATATCATCACTTTCTTCTGCGATAAACTGTTTCTCTTTTCTTGTCCTTGATTGTCGTGTCTCCGTCACATCTTTTCTCTGTTTTCTCGACTTTTTCCTCCTGTAGTTGGCATTTTTATTGACCTGTGGTTTTCCATCTTGAACTTCATTTTTAATGTCCGCATTATTTTCACGGTCTAAAGTGGAAACAACATTGCTGATGACCAATTTTAAATCGTCTTGATGATCACGGAGGTTGAAGTCTGTCTCGAAGCCAATACTGAAGTTACTGTCATCCGAGTCATCAAAATGTTTTTCTTTAGGAAGGCTTGCTGTCACAACCTTGTGTTTTTCTGAGACATAGGCCAGACTCTTTTCACCACTTGCTGAAGCTGTTTTTTCCTGATTATTCGACAAGCCTGTCTCATCAGTAATCTGCTTTTTATGATCATCTTCAAATGTTATTTTGGTTTCTGATTTAGAATCAAAATCTGGATTAGAAGTTTGATTTTCAGAAAAACTTGTGCATTTGTTTTGGTTTTCAACAAAGTTTGCATTTTCGCTTCCATTTTCAACAAATTTTGTATTTTCCTTTTGGTTTCCAGTGAAATCCTCCTGAGATTTGGAATTATTTTCATTCAAATTTGGGATCAAACTTTCCCTGTTCATTGGTTGGGCAGTGAAATTTTCATTTCCGATATTAGTTCTGATCAAATAATCATTAGCATGGGTGTTTGTATTTTGAACACAAATATCTGAATGATTCATATTGCTCATATTTCCAATATTCATATTTGAATGATGGCTACCGTAGGAGACATTACCCATATAGGTTGACATCACATCCCGATCCTGAGATGTCATCTCAAAGTCCTGATGTCCCTCACCTACACCTATTCCACTAGACCCCATCGGCATCATAGCAGAATTTTGAGGTCGCCCCATTTGGAATTCTGCCGCCAAAGATTGAAGAGCTCCTGCGATGGTACTGGCCGCACTATCACTGACAGGATGGTGGGAGTGACCTAAAGGGAGGGCCGAGTTTCTGTTGGCTGTGCTGTCACTGACAGGATGGTGGGAGTGACCTAAAGGGAGGGCCGAGTTTCTGTTGGCTGTGCTGTCACTGACAGGATGGTGGGAGTGACCTAAAGGGAGGGCCGAGTTTCTGTTGGCTGTGCTGTCACTGACAGGATGGTGGGAGTGACCTAAAGGGAGGGCCGAGTTTCTGTTGGCTGTGCTGTCACTGACAGGATGGTGGGAGTGACCTAAAGGGAGGGCCGAGTTTCTGTTGGCTGTGCTGTCACTGACAGGATGGTGGGAGTGACCTAAAGGGAGGGCCGAGTTTCTGTTGGCTGTGCTGTCACTGACAGGATGGTGGGAGTGACCTAAAGGGAGGGCCGAGTTTCTGTTGGCTGTGCTGTCACTGACAGGATGGTGGGAGTGACCTAAAGGGAGGGTCGAGTTTCTGTTGGCTGTACTGTCACTGACAGGATGGTGGGAGTGACCTAAAGGGAGGGCCGAGTTTCTGTTGGCAGACATGGATACCACCTCCATAGCATGACCGTAGCTCTGGCCTCCCATATACATAGACGTACTGGCAGCATCTAAAACAGGAAAAATGATCGTTTCAACTAATTTCTGAAAAATTATCAAATAGCATCTTCCTTTCTAAATATTTCATAGTAAGAGATAGAATAACTAAGAGATTGGTGAGTGGTCAGACTGTCCTGTTCACAATATAACATGTTGAGAGGATTATACCAAGTCTGGATAAGTTTCTCTACAACTTTAACTAAAATCACCTCACCAGAGGAGGGGGTGGGACAGGTTAGTTATATTCTTTATTAATTGTACAGCAATGTACCATCTTGATTCAGGGATGTTCAATAAAATATTTAGTCCAAATCCCTTTAGCTTTTTTGGACTAGTCATTTTTAAGAGGTTTCTTTTAAAGACAAAGTTGATGACAGATAGACATCACACCATGACATTAACATTTGTGGCAGAGGGACTTAAAATTTCATTCACACACATCTCCAGCACACACGAAGGCATACACACATAGGGAGATATTAGCCAGGTGGCATAGGACTAGAAGTTAGCGCCTGATAAGGCAGCTCCTGCGAATTCCTCAAAATTGTATTGATTAATATATATGCTAATTATATTAACTATATATCTATGTACTGTAATGCGCTTTAGAGTGGCGTATATTAGCTAGATAGGGCGCTATATCAAATGTTGTATATTTTTTTATTTATTTTATTTATTGACAGACAAACACACCACAGGGCATTTATAAGCTCATCGCTCGTTGTCACTTTGTGTCAGAGAACTAAAATCAATGTTCACAATGGATGATTTCAAATATAATTTATACTACAAAGTATCCTAGGCATTGTCTCTACCTTTAAAAATAACTGTCCCCCTTATATATCGTAAACCCCTCTAAATCATCATGACTGTCCCTTCACACTTCCAGAAACTTATGACTGGTATGTATACTGTCAAACACCTCCAGATGATTTAACAGTGGCGTACATTTATCCTATGACATTCATAATTATGGTGACCACATTTTTTGAAAGTTTTAGAAAACTGTCCTAATATCATATATTTAGTTTCCTTTTATATTTAATTACTAATTATATAAACGTAGTAAACCATTCACAAAGTTTCAGCTCTTACTGTAACAGTAACTGAAGAAACGCTGAGCCAAGTCCTGATTGACCTGTAGGAATTGTCTCCCCTTGACAGACCCAAACTGCTTCTGGTTGCCTTCATTTCCAGCGGTCAGCAGAACATACTCTTCTCCTGCACTTGAGAGCTCCGAACACTGTAATGACATGTTAAAGTTAAACCATACTCGCCTGACTGTCGCATACCTGGCCATGATTGTATTTATGCTTAATAACATTTCTGGCATCTCCTTAACAAGAAATGTTACAGAATTTTACCTATTAGCTACTTATATAAATATCTGGTGGTAGGCAATGTCTCCTCTTATACGAGTTAAACTTAGAAAAAAGATCTCTCTCCAAGTCAAAACACCAATGTAGCATGACTGTTGCAATTGCCACGTGACAAAAAAATCATGCAATGGGCATGATATGAGATCATGTTATTTGACTTTTTCACTTAAAAGCTAGTCATATTTGGACAAGTTGCCGAATATCATGTACATGTGAAAAAAACTGTTAATGACTAGATCAGGTTATAATTTTCACCTTGTCATGAGCTGAAATATCTGGTGTGACTGGACCTGGTCAGTTGTGACAGGTTCATCATGATCATGTCTATATATAAATATTCATCATTATATTTAAGTTACACATTTTCTTTGTTATATATATTAATCATCATTTCTGTTTATATTACTGCTACACATTAAATCTATATATACATATATATGTAAACACAGGTTTCACAGCCCACGATTTCAGTACCTACCAATTTGATTACAGAATCCATCCTGAGAGATTCTTCAGGAATTGGTCCGAGTCTGTTATGTGATCTACATGACGGATGTCAGGCTATTTCGTTGGTACAGCATAGCAAGTGTAAATCTGTAAATTACAAAAATGAATTCCATCAGACATTTATCACGTTTTTGTTTTATATATATATATACAACATATATTAATATCTTATTATGTCAATGCTAAGTAAGGATAAAACCTGGGACCTCTAGGTTACTAGTCGGATGCTCTACCAAGGGAGCTAATATAAAGAGAAGTTTGCTCCATCCGTGTTGGTAGGAAATGACCATTATTTTACCAGGGTGACAAACTCTACTTCCAGAAAAAAAAACCTGTCCTGGGTTTTTTCCAGAGGCAAGTTCAGCGATGACCGTCACACTTTTGAGAGCACAGCTTAGTATTTTTTGTCAAAGAGGCTTGATTAAGCGTACACCTGGAATAATAACTTACAATGTATACATGAACTGTCCCCAAATAAACAGGTCTTATAAACGTCAGTTTTGTTAGCAAAAACACAACTTACAGGTGAATTTATTATAAACAAGCCAAAAGTAACATGTACAAATCTCTTGTAACATGTTTAGAAAGATGGTTATTTGTTAATTAACACAAAAAATATGAGTTTACATTTGAAAGAATAATTTAACTGAGTATCAAAATTGGTATTTTTTGGTGCTTATATACATATTTAACCGCCATTATTACAAATGTTCTGTGTTCTGTACCTGGAACGAGCGGAGGGTGTCAAATTTCATTAACTCTACAGTACAGATTTATAACTAATCGTTTTCTTTTTGAAGTAGCTCTTGAAACTTCGAGAAATTATATATGTTTTCTAAGTAACGGACATGCAATGGATCAATATTTTTCTGATACTTTTAAAACACCAGTTGTTTACGAAGTATAACAACACTAGACCTTGGGGCCAGGTCGGGAAAGTGATGGTAATCTATATCATGTCAGTGATGGCGGACAGGACGAAAGTTTACAACATGCTGTAACAATCAACTTGGTGCACATTCGCTAAAACCTGCATAACGAAAACGCATCTTAAAGGAAATGTTAGCCTTACCAAACACTTCAGTGCTTTGCAAACTCGTCAAAATACCAACAAAACCAAACTTAAGTTTCCAGCATCCCTTTGTCAGAACTTCCGTTACATCGATACGATCGATCTAAACGAATTTGTTAGGGACTGAATCGGTACGTCAAAGTCCGGAAACTTGTTATACAAGAACGATAACTCCGTTGCAACGAACAATCAATGTAATGAAGAAACGCTTTTATATTCAACCATTATTCTTTTTTTAACAATAAACGGGACATTTTTTTACGGTTTTGTATGTCAGGTTTGATTTCGACTTTATAATGACTTAATATTTATTCAATGTACACGTAATCAAACAATATTTCAAATCTTATAATGGAACCTTGCGTACCTACTTAGATCTACATGATTTTGTACTAGAGTGTGAGTTTCCGAAACACACATATATATAAGGTGACAGTACCCAAATCGGATCACCAATTATACCATCATTTTATTAAGTCATTGAAAAATCTGAGGAGGAATTATATCCATTTATGGTTGTATCAAAGGAAGAATATCGATGAAAGTTCTTACAAACGAAATTAGCACTCGGGGGCTCACTTGAGATATTAATAGAACGTTTTGAAGTCACCAATCAGCGTCTCCGGTTTTTGCGAATGTCGGGAACCCCATCGGATCAAGGCTTGAATTTTGCAGTACCTTACGCTTCAAATGAATGTTTTTTTGTCAGCATATTAACTTTTTATGATGACCTTTAGGATTTATATGACAAAAAGTAGTTCTATAGTGTGAATTTATTCCTATATTCCAAAACAGAATGCATAGTCATCGCACGCGCCATTTAAAAAAAAAACGTAATCAAAACACTGACATTTGAATTTGAATTAAGTTTTCTTGTGCAATTTGAACTTAAAAAATAATCATCTTTAGACAAAAAAGGGTGCATGGCTATCTTATCTAAGATTACATCATTGTTATAACTGATTTGTTGACACATTTATTGATTAATTCGAAATTATCTGACCTGACATAAAAAGATAATTGTATTCAATTATAGCCTTTGGCTGAGGTCGATACCTGGATTTAACAACCCGAGAAAAGATATACATGTATTAACAGAGGACGCAGTCCGAGGTCAATATATCTTTTCTCGGGTCGATAAATCCAGGTATCGACCGAAGTCAAAGGCTACAATTGTTTTATTATTTTCAAAAGAGTAATGTTAGCAATCTGAAAAAAAAAATCACAGCAAAAATCTAAGGAAGCGGGACGATGCGTTCGTTTGGAGACACGTTATAATTCCATTTCTAGAAACACCCCGTCCTTCAACAAAAATCACGCGCTCCAAGTCAATATCGGTTTTTATCGGTGGACACGTGATGCACTCCTCTCCAATCTCTTGCCGGGAATAATATAAAAATAATAATAATAATTATTATCTAGTTTTCAATTATAATATATATACCATATTGTAACGCCGGGAAGTGGACTAGGTCGATCGCCGGCAACCAGGTAGCTCAATATACAGAGTAGAGTGCTCTAGCGCCGTCTAGAGTTTGGAGGATCTTGGTTTCGAACCCCGGTCTGGCCGCGCATTTTCCCCTTTCCTGTTACAGTGGGATACCCGAACCTGGATGGAGAAGTGGACGGGGATAGCCAGTGGAGACACGGATGGAGAAAAGGACGAGGATAGCCAGTGGAGACACGGACGGAGAGGTGGACGAGGATAGCCAGTGGAGACACAGATGGAGAAAAGGACGAGGATAGCCAGTGGAGACACAGATGGAGAAAATGACAAAGATAGCCAGTGGAGACACAGATGGAGAGGTGAACAGGGATAGCTAGTTATGACACGGATGGAGAAAAGGACGAGGATAGCCAGTGGAGACACGGATGGAGAAAAGGACGAGGATAGCCAGTGGAGACACAGATGGAGAGGTGGACAGGGATAGCTAGTTATGACACGGATGGAGAAATGGACGAAGATAGCCAGTGGAGACACGGATGGAGAGGTGGACGAGGATAGCCAGTGGAGACACGGATGGAGAGGTGGACGAGGATAGCCAATGGAGACACGAATGGAGAGATGGACGAAGATAGCCAGTGGAGACATGGATGGCGAGGAGGACGAGGATAGCCAGTGGAGATACGAATGGAGAGATGGACGAAGATAGCCAGTGGAGACACGGATGGAGAGGTGGACGAGGATAGCCAGTGGAGACACGGATGGAGAGGTGGACGAGGATAGCCAGTGGAGGCACGGATGGAGAGGTGGACGAGGATAGCCAGTGGAGACACGGATGGAGAGGTGGACGAGGATAGCCAGTGGAGACACGGATGGAGAGGTGGACGAGGATAAAATGTGAAAACATTCTACCAAGCTTCATTGAAGTAGCGATATTTCTTTTCCATAAATTATATTGCGTTCCTACGCAATAAAATATCGATTTACTCCGTTCCCTTTTCCAACATCAGTATCACCGAATACAGGTTAACAGCAAATTAGCGACATTTGGAACATTGCACTTTAAAAATGTTCATTTGTCAAGGCGAATACGGTTATATGCAATTTGACAAAACACGACATTATATAGACTGTTTGACAGTTTGGTTGAAAGGATTTCCGCCTTGTAATAATATTTAAGGTTTAGCTTTATTATTGCGGAATCCATTAAACTTTAAATGTATAGGATAAGATCTAGCGTAAAGGTTAAGTCATCATTTCTAGATCTTCGTGACTCCGATACGCGTGTTTACATAACAGATGAAGGAAGCCCGTATGTTATGATTCGTGTTACGTGTATACACGTGTTTACATTACAGATGAAGGGACCAGGGTTATCCCAGAGCTGACAGACCAGCAGTCCTGTCAGCTTGTACTCAATACGGACTATCGTATAATGTACCAATGGAGGAATTTAGAGATGTTTAAACTACAACAATATCCTTGTGATACCTGAATCAAAACCATCTCATTCAAATTTATACCTGACAAAATATCAGAGTTTGTATATATGTAGAAGCGTTAATCTAACCAGGCGTTGAACAGTGGCGATTTGTTTCCAATAAAGCGGAAAATCGTCTATTAAATCGGAACGGAAATCGGCGGAGGCGAGACATCTTTTTCTTTTTGAAATAAGTATAAAAATAATCAATGACGTTACACATATTATTTGAAAGTAAGATTTGTTTACCGAGTGTTAGGATGACTTTTTATCAAAATGGGGATAATCGCGGGGTAATACAACTAATGGATACGGTACAGTATCGGCCAGTAACATATAGATCGGTGAAGGAAGGGGCGCGTTAGTTCTGTAGTAGATCTTAAGGTATTGAAGATGAACCGTTAACTGAACGGACGTAATTTGGATCAGATAAACACCCTTTTAGATAGAAGACACACGTGCACAAGAAGTTACCTGCGACAGGTAGAGGAACTATGAAGCCTGGGCGTACCAAAACCACACTCTACGCGTAAGTACCCGTCTACATAACAGGTTAGTTAGACGTAGCAGTTTAAGCATTTTTATCGGAGTTCATTAATCAGTAACATTTCCATAATTAAATTGAAATACAATTTTGTATTGGTTTTACGTCTGTATGTGTACGGTTTGTCAGTAGTCGTTATATACACGACAGTGAACGTCGCGAGATCGTATCTCAATGTTAATTTAGAACGAACCACACAATTGTGCAGGTGTTCTCCGCATAAAAGACCCATCAGAAATAGGGCGTGTTTCTCAGTTTAGGAAAATATTTAAATATTGCAAAAATAGTATGAGTTTCATAGTTATCATTATTTCATAATTGAGCGTTCTTGTACAATAACGGTATTTATCTTGCACTGCACGAGACACAATGTTCCAAAACGGTTTTTTAATCTTGCACATGGTCTAGAAACAATTCTGTTGAACACTGAAACGGTATTTATCTTGCACTTGGACCAGAAACATTTTGATTCCACAAAATGGAACCTGTCTCACACAGGGACCTCTGAATCCATACTACAGGGTCATGGAAAACTGTAATAAATCATTCCCAACACGGATGTACTGAACCCTTTCGCAAGGACAGAAATTGTTCTGTTATATTTATCGTCTGAATACTTGAAATGTGAGCGATGATTTAGAATTATTTAACAGTAACAGGGATACAATTTTACCTTCTATGGAATGGTACTGACAAAAGAAGTCGGTCAGACTGGAGTATTTTTAACATTCTGTAGTAAACTGCGATACACATTTTCATTGTTGAAGATATTTTTTCTAAAGACAACATTGTATTTACCTGTAGTATATTATCCGTGTTTTAACAGAACCCAATCTTAACGAGATATACCGACTGACAATTAATAATCCCTCATTTAACCTGTTCATCCTTCACCGTATCAATGGAATCGTTTTCTTTTTTATGCTTCTATATTTCGAGTGAGTTTTAATAAATCATTGCCATTGGTGCCCTAATTCTTTTAGACATGTAAATAAAGGAAGGATAAGTCAGTGTTACTAGAATAACTCCGTGATCTTCATATCATATTCAGCAGGGTAGAGTTAATTTTACCAAAGAATTCCTGTGTGATGTCTTCACCAATGAGAGAACACATTGGACCGTATACTTTGATGTATAAACTACAAAGTAATGCACAATAGGTGTGGAGATTGATAGGTTACCTGACAGGGGAAGTTAAAGATTGGAGACAAATTGGAAAGATGAAGTAGTCTCAAATATGTGTCGGTTAATACGTAGAAACACCATCCTCGATATCCAGGGGTTACGCTCACTTTCGATGAGAAACATCATACTAGTAACAGAACATTTTTTGTTAAGATACGTAAATCTTATTTATGTTCGTTTTTGTACGATACACAGTTAAGTAACTTTTTATTCAATAGCGAAGTCATTTTCACTATTTTGCTGACTTTACCTTATGTAACCCTATTTTTACAGATATCCTTCTGTTTTATCACCTGGTTGATGATTGATAGAAATTATGTCGATGAGTTTCAGTTTATGATAAATATGCCATTATAGGCCGTGCATGTTCAGGGAAACATTAGACCTGCTGTATCCCACCGCATGTTCGTATGAGGCGACTTATTTGGGGTCTCGGCCGAATTGACTTTTCTCTTATCTGTATTCTGCTTAGAAGACATGAAAGATATCAGTGTTCTGCTCCATTGCAACTCTTGGGTCATTTTCTCTCCCTTTCTACATATTGGGCACCTCACCTTAACCCTGGTTGCCATTGATTGGCCCCATCACCTGTGGGCTCCTTATCTTAACCCTGGCTGCCATTGATTGGTCCCATCACCTGTGGGCTCCTTATCTTAACCCTGGTTGCCATTGATTGGACCCATCACCTGTGGGCTCCTTATCTTCACCCTGGTTGCCATTGATTGGCCCCCTCACCTGTGGGCTCCTTACCTTAACCCTGGTTGCCATTGCTTGGCCCCCTCACCTGTGGGCTCCTTACCTTAACCCTGGCTGCCATTGATTGGACCCATCACCTGTGGGCTCCTTATCTTCACCCTGGTTGCCATTGATTGGCCTCATCATCTGTGGGCTCCTTATCTTAACCCTTGTTGCCATTGATTGGCCCCATCACCGGTGGGCTCCTTATCTTAACCCTGTCTGCCATTGATTGGTCCCATCACCTGTGGGCTCCTTATCCTAACCCTGGTTGCCATTGATTGGCCTCATCATCTGTGGGCTCCTTATCTTAACCCTGTCTGCCATTGATTGGTCCCATCACCTGTGGGCTGCTTATCTTAACCCTGGTTGCCATTGATTAGCCCCATCACCTGTGGGCTCCTTGTCTTAACCCTGGCTGCCATTGATTAGTCCCATCACCTGTGGGCTCCTTAACTTAACCCTGGTTGCCATTGATTAGCCCCATCACCTGTGGGCTCCTTGTCTTAACCCTGGCTGCCATTGATTAGTCCCATCACCTGTGGGCTCCTTATCTTCACCCTGGTTGCCATTGATTGGCCTCATCATCTGTGGGCTCCTTATCTTAACCCTTGTTGCCATTGATTGGCCCCATCCCCTGTGGGCTCCTCACCTTAACCCTGGTTGCCATTGATTGGCCCCATCACCTGTGGGCTCCTTATCTTAGGTATTGTGAGGGAGCAAAACCATGAACAAACAAACGTTTCATTTCTCTTGTTATAATCTTTTTCGTGTTTTTTTTTTTTTTTTTTTTTTTTTTTTTTANGACGAGGAGTATCAAAATGAAATCAAATATCAGATTTTGAAACGAGGTTTCTGATCAGACCCAATCAATTACGAATGTGTAGACAGAATAAGTGTTTTGTGTATCATAAAGTTCACCAGCTGGACTGTGTAATAGATTATACCTAGTGTACACTGGAGTGGGCGTGTCTCACCCTGTAATGGGGCGTGTCTACTGCTAACCATTATAGAGCGAAACAATAAGAGACAAACAAAAGGGGGCGTGTCTCATTACACGTTTATTGCGCATTAGTGTGTGTCAATATTGAAAATAACTGTCTGTGCCCTGATACACACGGAACACGCATGGTTGCTCACTTATAACAGGTGTAATAGGTTCTGAGTTTGAGGAAACAAACCTAAGTGGTTGTAAGTCGGAGTGTAAATGTATTCTTCAGTACTTATCGCCATGTTAAATCTCTCCACGGTGTAGAACTGGATTAGCACATAAGGTTTTAAGATAAAGATCAAATAATTAAATATTTCATGAAGAGAATAGCTGTTCCGAAATGTAAACTCGAAATACAGTATCGGAATGTCATCAGAAATTATACACAAAATAGCAGGTAATTGTTAAAATGTCACAACAACCAACGAGGAGGTTGAGAACCATCAATCAATCTATAAATATACAACGACGACGACGACGCTATCAACAACAACAACAAAGAAGATGATAAGCACCACTATTCGATATATCATAGCACAATAGTCACAACAACGAATGATGAGGTTGAGAATTATCAATCAATCTATGAATAAACAACAACGAATGAAGATGATAAGCACCACCAATCGATAGATCATAGCATAATAGTCACAACATTAAAAACAACGAACTATGAGTTTAACAGCCATCAGTCAATCTATAGTTTAGTGACAACTGCAACATCAGAGGACGTTAAGAACCATCACTCAATTAATCACGGAACCAATACAGTCAGACCAACAACAACAAATGAGGAAGATAAGCACCATCAATCAATCAATCACATTACAATTAAAGTTACAACAACAAACGAACAAAGCCCATTAGTCACAACACTGCGGTTAAAACTGTTGTTGGTCCTTGTATTGTTGACTGATCGCCTATACAGGCGGTGTAGCACAGATACCAATGTGTGTAAGCAAAAACGATGTCAGGTAAAAATTTGCTCAGGACATCGGATCTTCTTTAAACGAACTAAACTTAACAATGAGAAATAACAAAATATATGTATTTTCATCCCATATTTAAATATTCCTCAAAAACCTCACAAAAAAAGGAACAAACCACAAAAAGATATTTAAATTGAATGTAATTTCTATATTGACAGGTGGCAGTATACCTGGTTACTCTTTACACTATGGGAGATTAGATATTACGGTTCTCGTTTATACATGTATTGTATACGATCGCTTTCAGTGAACGATCTCAAGTTGTATATGTTTACCAGGCCGATAAATACCAACAGTCATTAAATCTTCATAAATGGATATCTGATGATCAAGTTTCATGTGTATACCTATACCTCAATAGAGCTAATATAGAGCATATAGCTCGTGTAACGCCCCATTTTACCTCACAATACTTGGCATAAGATGACGTATCAAATCACACACAACATGTACTTCAAAGTCTCGTCAAAGTCTCGTCAAAATCTGACCCCTGATAACCTGTCATTGCGCTTCAGTGCATGCAGCATGGGGTCAATTAAAGCGTTAAATGGACCAGACGAAATCTAATTCAAAAACAGTTTTATGGCCTGTATATTTGTTTTAATCTTAATTAAAAAAAACGTATCAATATTTTTATTTAATGTGTAAGGTGATTCTTTTTATTATATCTTCTTTCTGAATAACGAAATGTATTCTTATCTTAAACTCAAAGGTGACCGAGCAAATTAAATTAAACTTGTCTCTCTCTCATAAATGCCTTACTGTACACACAAACTGAAGTGTACAGAGGAGGTTCTGTCATACAGTCGTTTAAAAGATCGATGTTAAACCAAAGTACCAACGAAAGTTTATTACAAACCAAAGTGTCCGGACTATCATGAAACGTATATCTGATCTTCCACTATACACAAAAGAGAACTATTCGGATTTGCCAGGTTTCACTATTAAAATAAACCAAAGCATCTGGACGAATAATGGTCATTGTGAACACCATTTTCAATGTTCGTATTAGTTTTGCATAACAATGTCTTGTGGCCGGACTATGAAGGTTCTGTTTTTAACAAACATAAAACATTTTTAGCCAGAGGAAAGTATGTTTTTCAATGTACATGTCCAGACTATCATGAGCATGGATGGAACAGGCTTGTCATTAACCTCATCTTTTTATTATCTCCCCTGTCTAATAATCTCCCTCATTAATTATCTCTCCTATCTAATAATCTCCCTCATTACTTATCTCCCCTGTCTGATAATCTCCCCCGTTGATTATCTACCCTATCTGATTATCTCCCCTGTTTGGTAATCTACCCCTTTGATTATGTCCCCTATCTGATAATCTCCCCCGTTGATTATCTCCCCTGTATGATAATCTCCCCCGTTGATTATCTCCCCTGTTTGATTATCCCCCGTTGATTATCTCCCCTGTTTTTGGTAATCTACCCCTTTGATTATCTCCCCTGTCTGATAATCTACCCCGTTGATTATTTCCCCTGTTCAACTGAATCTGATAAAACCTTCCTCATTTGTCCCTTTGTTTGATTACCTCCCTGTCGGATTATTTCCCCTGTCTATGTAATATTAGCTCCCCTTGTCTGATTAGTATTTGTGTTTAGGAGGCAAATTCGTCCTTCTATATTTGTTCTGTCTTTTTCATTCGAGTTGCATGGTTTTACCACCTGCAAGCGTAACATGGCCGTTTGTGTATCTTCTGTGTTCAACAATCAAAACACACACGAGGAAATACTAAAAATGTTAGGCATTATTTCATACTTCAAGCAGAACAGAAATCAATAACCCAAACGGGAAATTAATTACCGGACACACCATGAAAGCTTATTACGCTATTAATTGTCTATAAAATCACGAAAACTGTTATAATTCGACGTTCTATTATTGTACAGGGCAATACTAGGTATTTTTATTGGACTATTTGATGGACAATTGATTGTACTTGTTGAGGTAATAATCATTAGGTAGATCACACAGACACGGGAGCCGCGTGCACTTTAATGCAATACAAAGAAACGATTCTACAAAGTATCTTCCGCCTATAGTCTTTTCTATGTGCATGCTATATTCTATCACAGCACAGAGACCACACTCCACTGTTGACAGGTAGAGACAGTGAAATTGAATCACAATCGATACTTGAAACTGATCGATGCTTTGTATATCTTTTAAATTCCTACAAAATGACAAAATAGATGTTTGCATAATATTGATTCACGTGAAACTCTGAACAAATTATATAACACAAGAGTATGTTTCAAATTGATGTTATAGATGATATAGTCTAATTAAGAAAAAGGTTTATATTATGTACCTTGATACAATGACATATATCGCTGATAAAATCCTGGTCCAGGACTCAGGCGTTTGTCAAGGGTACCAAAATACATGTGTTGTAAAGTCTTTATCAGAGTTGTATTCAGTAGAACCTGTACAAACGTGTGCGCTGAAAGTCAAAAGTAGACATATATGAGGTAAACAAATTAGAAACAACACCAGGGGATCAAACATACAACTCTTTCATAGTGAGAACAGAATATTGTTCCCCCGTATCCGGCTGTTAAAGTGAA
Organism: Mizuhopecten yessoensis; assembly: GCF_002113885.1. Classification (NCBI taxonomy): domain Eukaryota; kingdom Metazoa; phylum Mollusca; class Bivalvia; order Pectinida; family Pectinidae; genus Mizuhopecten; species Mizuhopecten yessoensis. The sequence continues at coordinate 1,155,342 of NW_018408884.1, forward strand.
GAACATGTCGATAAATAGAGAGCAAGTTCAACATTATTCAAAGCTTCCATTTTATAAAGTAAATTTTAAATGAATCAAATTGTATTTATTTATTCTTGACATGACGTCATTTCATTATAAATCATTATGTCATGTATTTGTCTCACAATACCTAATGTTGAACGTTCGCCAAGGTGGGGAAGGTAATGGGTCCTGTTCCCAGGCCAGAACATACTTCTGAAATCCTCAAAAATCACAGTTGTTTTTCCAGCTTAACGTTCAGCATTTAGGGCTATCGCAACAACTGATAACCCCGTTGTCACTGTAATGTGGCCGAGCGGAATACTGCGCTGTGTGCTTTAGGCTCTGTATTTCAGAGAGGTACAGTATCACTTTAGGTCGGCATCAGATCCGCGCTATCACAATTAAGGAGGCAAGTACACCAACATATCGCCTCAAGCACACATGCACGTACGCATACATAACGCAAAAGGAGGGGCGTCCTTAAGTGATCTCAGATGTAAATATGATGTTAAACAAAATAAGGCCAAAACCAAGCATTATGACGTCAAAATTACAACAGCGGCACGTGGAATTCCGTGTAAGACGAGAGGAATCTTCCATTACAGTGTGACCATGCTGGGCAAATCATATCCCGAGGGTTTTTTCTTTACATGTTCTCTCTCAAACTGCCGAGGGTTTTGACAATTTAGGCATTCTGACCAGGACTATGACCAGGGCTTTGACCGGGGCTATGACCGGGGCTATGACCTGGGCTGTGACCCGGGCTATGACCGGGGCTATAACCAGGGCTATGACCGGGGCTATGACCGTGGGGGCTATGACCGGGGCTATGACCGGCGGGGCTATGACCGGGGCTATGACCTGGGCTGTGACCCGGGCTATGACCGGGGCTATAACCAGGGCTATGACCGGGGCTATGACCAAGGCTATGACCGGGGCGATGACCGGGGCTATGACCAGGGCTATGACCGGGGCTATGACCATGGCTATGACCGGGGCTATGACCGGGGCTATGACCGGGGGGGCTATGACCGGGGCTATGACCGGGGCTATAACCAGGGCTTTGACCGGGGCTATGACCGGGGCTATGACCGGGGCTATGACCGGGGCTATGACCGGGGCTTTGACCGGGGCTATGACAAGGGCTATGACCAGGGCTATGACCGGGGCTTTGACCGGGGCTATGACCGGGGCTATGACCGGGGCTTTGACCGGGGCTATGACAAGGGCTATGACCAGGGCTATGACCGGGGCTTTGACCGGGGCTATGACCGGGGCTATGACCGGGGCTTTGACCGGGGCTATGACAAGGGCTATGACCAGGGCTATGACCGGGGCTTTGACCGGGGCTATGACCGGGGCTATGACCGGGGCTTTGACCGGGGCTATGACAAGGGCTATGACCAGGGCTATGACCGGGGCTTTGACCGGGGCTATGACCGGGGCTATGACCGGGGCTTTGACCGGGGCTATGACAAGGGCTATGACCAGGGCTATGACCGGGGCTTTGACCGGGGCTATGACCGGGGCTATGACCGGGGCTTTGACCGGGGCTATGACCGGGGCTATGACCGGGGCTATGACCATGGCTATGACCGGGGCTATGACCGGGGCTATGACCAGGGCTATGACCGGGGCTATGACCATGGCTATGACCGGGGCTATGACCATGGCTATGACCGGGGCTATGACCGGGGCTATGACCGGGGCTATTACCGGGGCTATGACCGGGGCTATGACCGGGGCTCTGACCGGGGCTCTGACCGGGGCTATTACCGGGGCTTTGACCGGGGCTATGACCAGGGCTATGAGTAGACAAGCCCAACTCAATTAAACCTCTTCTGTATTTTGTAAGTATTTGTTCAGTTAAATTTTAGTTAAATTAACATATTGCTCAGCCTAACCTGTCTAATCCGATAACCTGTGAGACACACATATACTTTCAGAGTAACGAGAGACCGCCGTGTTCATTTTCGTTTCAACGAACGTAATGAATGATTCCGACAAGTGTGATAGCCTGCAGGTGCCTTTGTCGAAAGCCTGTGTCTAGGGTGTCGCTGTCGACAGACTGTCTAGGGTGTCGCTGTCAACAGACTGTGTCTAGGGTGTCGCTGTCGAAAGCCTGTGTCTAGGGTGTCGCTGTCGACAGACTGTGTCTAGGGTGTCGCTGTCGACAGACTGTGTCTAGGGTGTCGCTGTCGACAGACTGTGTCTAGGGTGTCGCTGTCGACAGACTGTGTCTAGGGTGTCGCTGTCGACAGACTGTGTCTAGGGTGTCGCTGTCGACAGACTGTGTCTAGGGTGTCGCTGTCGACAGACTGTGTCTAGGGTGTCGCTGTCGACAGACTGTGTCTAGGGTGTCGCTGTCGACAGACTGTGTCTAGGGTGTCGCTGTCGACAGACTGTGTCTAGGGTGTCGCTGTCGACAGACTGTGTCTAGGGTGTCGCTGTCGACAGACTGTGTCCTGTGGATCTGGGCACAGTATACTACAGGGTGTAGGTGTTCACCGTCTCGGTACGTACTCTCCGTCTGTAATCATAGATCTGAAACAAAATTGAAAATTTCCGAGAAGAATCATGAGTATAGAAAATGTGTTAACGAGATGATCAACAGAGACACCAGGCCGTTTGTGGTGTGGAGGAATCGTAAAAGTCTGTGAATGGAAAGATAATGGGAGATAAGTATTAATGTGCTGACAGTACAGTGGGATAACGTATTATTGGTTTACAGCAGATACAATGTGTACTGATATGTAAATAATTGGATAAGATGTTTTCTGAGGAGCATGTTGTTACGTGAGTAAGATTTTTCTCTGTTTTATGAGGAGTATATTAATTGTTGCGTGGTATAGGAGTTAGACTGTTCAACGTTTTCTTGGTCGGACTGTTGAACTGTACTATAAGATCTAAAACAGACGATATGTTTGGAGTACTGTCAGACCTAGGATGTTGGGACTCTGGGATAGTTCTGTCAGAGGAACCAGGGGTGGGATTATGGGATAGTTCTGTCAGAGGAACCAGGACGTTGGGACTCTGGGATAGTTCTGTCAGAGGAACCAGGGGTGGGATTATGGGATTGTTCTGTTAGAAAGAGTCATGATGTTGGGACTGTGGGCTTGTTCTGTCAGAGGAAACAGGATGTTGGGACTGTGGGCTTGTTCTGTCAGAGGAACCAGGATGTTGGGATTATGGGATTGTTCTGTCAGAGGAACCAGGATGTTGGGATTATGGGATTGTTCTGTTAGAGGGAGTCAGTATGTTGGGATTATGGGAGTGTTGTGTTAGAAGGAGTCAGTATGTTGGGATTATGGGATTGTTGTGTTAGAAGGAGTCAGTATGTTGGGATTATGGGATTGTTGTGTTAGA
>NW_018408884.1:1163863-1193863 GCF_002113885.1 Mizuhopecten yessoensis
ATGTTGTGATTATGGGATTGTTCTGTTAGAAGGAGTCAGAATGTTGTGATTATGGGATTGTTCTGTTAGAAGGAGTCAGTATGTTGGGATTATGGGATTGTTCTGTTAGAAGGAGTCAGGATGTTGGGATTAGGTATTGTTCTGTTAGAAGGAGTCAGAATGTTGGGATTATTGGATTGTTCTGTTAGAAGGAGTCAGAATGTTGGGATTAGGGATTGTTCTGTTAGAAGCAGCCCGGATATTGGGATTGTGGGATTGCTCTGTCAGAGGAGCCAGACTATTGGGACTGTGGGATCGTTCTGTTAAATGATCCGGGATATTGGGATAATGGGATTGGTCTGTTAGATGAGCCGGGGTGTTGGGATGTGGGATTTTTCTGTCAGATGAGGTGATATGTAAGAACCTAGGGCTTTACCGTCAGAGGAGCCGACAGGTATTCGTGTGACCACATATCCCGGTACATAATGAACTCGTGGACGGTACTTTTTAATGATATTTTGTAAACAGCCAACACAACAGGCGAACTTCAGGCAGACTTTTGATAAAGTATCTTTAGAAATTCTTACGCGAATAAGTTCGATGAAAATCATTTATGACTTTTTAGGTAATGATATTGCGTGTTCCCTATCGATAAAGTTCGAACAAAAAACCAACAGCGGCTGACAAATGCATTATGTATGTATAACAAAATAATATCAGTATTATTGATTCGTTATTTACGTCTGTACACTGTTCAGGCCGAGGCCAAAATTACCTTCCTATGTATGATAGGGTTTTCGTATAAACATCTATTATCAAGACAAATGTTCAGACATTGATAAATGATCGGTAATGGACAGATATTTCGCCTCCAAACTCTGAACCCGCTACCGTCCGCCATTCCTCGTCAATATAGACATACACATGTTTTACCCAGCTATACGTCCCGATTGGAGCTCTCCTCTACAATTTACTCAAGTAGCTATAGAACCTCTGGGATAGATAGACCACCACCTCTATAATTTTAGACACTTTTTTTTAATAAAAACCGTCCCTTTACACACGCGTAAGCTTCTTCATGCTCCTCGATCGCTGACTGTTTATTCTACAAAAATTCTGAACTAGTGTATCAGCTACACTTTAAAATATTAATTACTGTACTTGGGTCGGATTTGGTTCGGATGGAAGAACGCAGCTGGTCTTAATATGGTGAACACCGGAGTACGCGAAGAAAACCTGCGTAGTCGGGCTGGTGACGTGATCCTTGCCTTTTCTCGTCCGGTTGGAGAAATCGAACCCCAGCCGTCTAGGCACGGGCGGTGGGAAATCAACTGTACCGCGTGCAGACTCTAGCGCTTAGTCACAGAGACCTCGCCTTAGTAACGATAAACCGTTAAAACACCTTTGAAACAGACCTTTCTTTATTATCCGAACCACGATTTAACTGATTAACGAGAATATGTATAAAACCAATTTAATTTGTTCTATCAACCAATTGACACATTCCTGATTTATCGTTGTAAGTGTATAAAATACCTTTACTCTGAACAAATATTTAATATTGTTTACCGAGTTGGAAAACAACAACCACTTGTCTTTCTTCTGTGAATAAATCGTAAACGACATAAAAAATGAATTGCACCCTATACAGTTTAAAGTGACCCTATACCACATCATTACACACATATAGGTAACTATATACGTTCCGCGTACGTCCTGTTTCCAATGAAAAAAGTAATATGTTATCGGAAAGAGTCTAAGTCAATCAGTATGGTTTGTTTTATCAGAGGGCGGTGAACGTGGTCCTGTATTTCACGTCTGACTGTGTTTACTGGCGAGACATCAACGCGATGTTATATACTTTCATCGTAACCGGCAAACTTTGCTCTAAATCGAAAGATTGTGACCGTTAAGAACGGTTAGAGTAATTGTTACCGTTTAGATCGGTCAGAGTAATTGTTACCGTCTAGATCGGTCAGAGTAATTGTTATCGTTGCTAGGGCCGTCATTAGAAGCAAATCACACCTGGTGATACTGCTTCATTGAGGGACTTATGCAACACTATACCTGTCAGGCATGCTGTACGGTCTAATTGAATTTTAATGTTTTTGAATCGTGTTTTTCTCTCCGAAGTTGGTGTATATGATGTGATTTGGAAATCAAAATGTTCTGCTCAATTTCTATACCTGTATTCGATTTCAACATTCAGAATGTTTCCCTCTTGAGAAGATTCGGGATGTCAAACATGTTACTATTTCAATTGATGGGTAATTGATCTGTGATGCAGGAAAGTACGTACCGAGGCGTGTAGTGACGTCATGAAATAGCGAAGTGACGTAATCGTCATATCCATCCCTAACATCCCAGAAAGTGCATTGGTGTGGATAGTACCAAGGGAAACAACTCTATTGGGTATGGCCTCTCTGGCGAAAGTCTCATTTCAAGCGTAAGTATACTGTGCCAGCGCTTTTATAAGCCAACTTCTTGGAGCAAATTATATAACATATATGATACCGATATGACATATGTTATAAGGTAACTCTTATAGAAAATGATTTACCATGAAAGATACACTAAATGTCTCTCAAATACTATATATCTCATTGAATTTTCTATTAGAAATCTTGCATACAATATGATATATGTCATATACTCTTAAATAGAATGTGGTTATTGTTCCAACTTATTTCTATGTTAGATTCTCACGTTATTTGATATACTATATATATATATATATTAGATATCTCATAAACGTTTTAACATCATGGTCAAGTTCGATCAACAATAATATTTAGACTTAGCGTTGAGCTCCATTACTCTCATACAAAACCCCGACGGCATCAAACTCCATGTATGTATACAATTTGAGGAGTACTACACCACAATATATCAAATATAGGTCAATGTAACCCAAAATTTCTGTTTTACTTTGAAGTGGGATGGGGGGGGGGGGGGGGGGGGGGGGGGGGGGGTATACTATATCTATGCTTAAAAACATTTTTTCTAGTTATAATGTTGTTTCAGCATGGCAAGCAATAAGATTGCAAGCTAATCAGCTCTTCTCTAATTCTCTACCTTAGCAGTGTTGAAATCATCAGAAATCATCCAATGGATACATGTTATATGGGAATGGGAACGGGTACTATGTATGGAAATTAGAAGTGAGATTTGACGTCTGTAACTTTTATTTTGTGTTCAACCGAGATGTTTTTGGTGAATCGTAATACCGGGTTTAAATAATTTTGACGCTTTAGGCGATGTAACTAGTGATAGAAAAAAAACCTTGGACGTGCACTTTGGAAACATTTCGAAATATCCTCGTCTTCTCCGAGACTAGCAGTGGTGCAATATACATGCAACGACTGGTATCTGTTTTTCACTTTGTTGGGAAAAAAACGTCTCGAATTATTATTGATTTTGGGTGGATTAGAAGATTTTATAGATAATTTAAAAGTCATACTAATGGCACAGTAGTACATGTAGATTATGTAGTAGCAATGATTGAAGTCCGATATTGAGGGAGACAGTCCAATATTGATTCTAGCACCTATTCCGTCTTTGCGTATTGCAGAGTTATCTTCTCTTGTGAGGAGGGATTGATTGTTACGTCATTGGTTCGTGTGAGAAAATTACGCCGTTTTCTCAAAAATTGATGACGTTACTCTCACAAACAAGTGACGTAACAATCAATACCTGCTCACAAGTGCAGATAACTCTGCAATAGGAAAAGACGGAATCCCATACTACATGTTACATTACCATGGTAACATTAACACGAGACTCCATCAACAGGATACTGAAACGTTTAACACATTATATCACCGTGATACATGTGAAACGATATGGTTTTACACACATGGTACACACCGACAAAGTATTACTGACACGTGAGTTTGATAGATATACCTTGTGTGTCGCTATAATTATTGGTGGACAATACATAATGATTTCATGACAGAGTGTGATAAACGCTATCAGGTGTGGGCTGGATTTCAGTTCTGGTGAAAATGGTGAAAACATTGAAATGACAACGTTCTTCCTACTACACATCCCTGTTCTTACACACACACATTCGTTGTGTGTCGCTGTTTTGTACAGATAATTCAGTCTGATTTATTTGTTATGTAAACTCCTTTAATTCCGATACAAAGAACGAACATGGAAGGGGATCTGAAAACGTTCAGCAGAACTATTAACGGAGTGCTAAGGTAAGCTCGTATGCATAATTAAGTTTAACCAGAATGTCTCTCAAACGGGGTATTTTCATATAATTTTGCTGCGGGTATTAATTAAGTTTTTAATTTCTAATTCTTTTTGGGAAATATTAGCCAGGTGGCATAGGACTAGTAGTTAGCGCCTAATAAGGCAGCTCCTGCGAATTTCTCAAAAATTGTATTGATTAATGTATGCTAATTGTATTAATTGTATATCTATGTACTGTAAAGCGCTTTTAGAGTGGCGTATGTTAGCTAGATATAGGGCGCTATATCAAATGGTGTATATTATCATTATTATTATTATTATGATTAAAAAAATATATATTATTATGTACATTTTATTTATTTATTTACGTTTTTTAAATTATATATATGCTTTATATATTTGTCTTTTTCAAGTTTTCGCAATTTCCCAGGTAAAAAAAAACCCGTTTTATGTAGAATATATTAACGGCCCGGTATATATATTTTGTCTTTTACTTGATAATCGCTTTCAATATGCATCTCGGGTAAAAACAATGCAACTTTTTAATTAACATTTCATGTGAACGTTTACTCTAAAGTAGCGAAAGGATTGCGACGTACACTTATAAACGGACGGACGTGTATCAAATTTAAAGGAAATGAAAATGAAATTATATATAGTTTGCATTGCACACTACTGTAACGGACCTGCTATTTTCAGTGATTTAGCACTAACAATATATTGATCTCATCACAGGGGCGTGACACAGATCCAAAACCCCACGGCCCATATGTAAGTGTATTAGATATATATATATCTATAGATAGGCATAACGTTATATATATATATAAGCCTATATACATGAACTGTACCGGTGGGTTTGGGATCTATGCCACGACCCTGTAAATCGTACTGCCGCCATACTTCACTTTTTATAACGATAAAAATATTTAACAGATAAACGTTTGATTGATTATATTATATGTGTCGTTCTTCCAATATTATTGCCAGGTGCTCAATCGAGGTGCACTCTTAACGTTGGCACGTGTTGTCAAGGTAAACAGGAAGTGGACTGTTCATTTAATACCAATACATGCGCATTAGTAGTAGACTCGACGCGTATGAATATTTAACAAATAACTGGACCATTTATGCATCATAGTATATCTAAAGTAGCAAAAAATATTTTAAATCTGTCAAATATAAAAGAAGAATTGAAAAACATGATAAATTATTACAATCCTTCGAATAAATGGATGGGTTATTTTTCATTTTCCTATCGCGCTTTCACTTCCGTCGTCTTGTAATCACACGGTGATTAGGCTGCAATTTTACGGGTAAGTGAGAGAAAAAAACATGATAATAAACGCCGTATTTGGCACAGTTTCCACTTCATATGTTATAAAACATTCTTATTCATGTATAACAATGTATATGGATGCTTAACGCCAATTGTCATCAAATGGTTTTGACGATGGTTAAAGAAATCTATCATCACAACATGCGACTTTTAATTTGAGCAAAATGAGTTTCTATACTGTGTACTGTAGTTCTTGAAGTGCCATTCTTGCATAAAGATACACATTAGATATGATCTGTACGATTCAAAGTTGTTGGGATGAGAGCTGTTCGTACTATACTTAAGCCTTAGTGTTTCTGAGTCCTTTATTCTAATCTCTGGGCTAGTGAAAATTACCGAATAAATTAACTACAGTAAGTGAGTAACTACAGCAAAATTAAGTAACGATGTGATTTACACTGTTAATGCATGTTGTTAAATCTTTTACTAGAAAGCCTGACTGCATTGATTTTATTCTACAAGGACAACCTATTTAATCCTGACGTTGCATAATGGCAACGATACAATAGACTGTATATCAGGAGAGAAAAAATGTCTACAAAACTATTTCAATGTTTGTATCTGCAACATTTTTGAATGACAACAATTAAGTAGTTTGGCATAGGAGAGATTTTTTACATTTACTAACAATAAAAAAACAAACAAAACAAATAAGGACATCATATACTTTGGGGCGTTATGTCACTCTAGAATGTCTGGATGAACCCGACTACATGACAACATGATACTGTTTACTCAGGTTGGGGAAAACCACCAACTTGCGTATATACGCAAACTAGCCTATTATAAGCAAGTTGGAGTATGGATTTGTTACTAAAAATAACCCAAATCGCTTTAACAGTAACTTTTGCAAGATATTATTGAAAATCGCATTAATTTACGACAAGGTAAATAATATTTTGCTAAAAGATGTTGACTGAAAGCGTTGGCTACTTAGAAACTTGATGTAAATTTACCGGAAGTATTGCATCTATTTTTGGTACTTTCCCACATGCAAATAAAGTTTATTTTTGCATTTGTATTATGTTTCATGAAAGAATAAATGCGACTTGGACAAACAATTTGAAAAAGTTCAGATTAAAGTGATTTTGGCAATTTTTAGTAACAAATCCATACCCCTATTGGCGTATAATAGGCGAGTTTGCATATGATACGCAAGTTGTGGTTTTCCCCGACCTGTTTACTTGTGGCATGATACTGATTACTTGTGGCATAAACTAATTATATCAGAAGTTTGCCATTAATTTCGAGTTGTTCTTAATGAAAAGAAAATAGTAGAATCTCTACTGTTCTACATGTATTTGAGTAAAATAGTTTGAATATAATTGTTTGCAATGCGAAAAAATGTTCATCTGTAGTTTCGGTGTTGCTAGATTTAAATTCCAAAGCATCATTTGAGCTTCGTAAAAGAAAGAAAATGTTAAAAAAAAACTTTTTTATTTTATAAAGGTGAATCTATCAATAAAGCAGTCACATAAAGGTAGCATTAAAAAAAATATCCTACAGAAATATTGATTAAATATGTTAGAAAATTATACGTCTGATTTTTTTTTAATATTTAATAATCAAATTTACGTTTTCATATTACACATAAAGGATAGCTTTACATCTTTACATCTTTAAAGCAATGTAAGGTCAGTTACAAGCCTGCATGGACCAGTACACCTATACTGTCAATGTGGTCAAAATATTGGTATGTTTCTACCGGCAGTCCTGGATAAAAAGAAACCTGCTGGCTGCTTCCAGCCATCCATTGTATCTTTGTGTCTATGATGTGATCTGATTTGACACTGTTCTAGCAGGCGTAGCTGTAATGATTGTGTTATTTTTGTTTTTATTTCAGAAACCTTTGTCCAGAATTATGGTAGAAAGGGTCGATTCGAAACACACAAGTTTAAGTTAGGCAGTGTCTCACTTGTGTTTTACCTATACCGTCGTGTAACCTACAGTCTAAGGAATTCAAACGTAGGGAATACAAAGTGTGTTCTGTCATTTCATTAAGGGATTTTGACTTCTGACAGACTAGTGTTTCTGTTGGAAAAGTTTGTATTCTAAAACATGATATTACTTTTTTTACTTTTTGTAAGGGATTTAAAGCAACCATGCATAGGTGAGGATGTAGAGGGGAGAGGTTCTAACTCCACCCCCATAATGTTACCACATCTTATAATTATAAAAATGTTCTTTGACTTAAAACTCAAATTTAATAATTAGTACTTGCCAACTGTCTGGAATTTCCATGGGGCAGATTACTCATGCTCTGAGTTATAAACTTAAATGAAATGTGTGAATAGGGAAAAATTATGCTTTTTAATTGGCATTTTTATTTTTATTTTTAAGATGAAATCATCAGATCTTAGAAAATAGGAATTGTTCAGCAGATGAACAGGTTGAAATGATCAATTTTAGGGCCAAAATCAGGAGTGTTCCTCCAAAATAGGGAGAGTTGGCAAGTATTTTTAGTATGGAAACAACTAATAGTCTATATTTGCAATCAGAATTAAAATTGTTTCACTTGAGTGTGAGAATTTTTTGGTAATTAAGTCATTAACATGGTAACATTGTGGGAAATCTATACTTTATAACTAATATATGAAAATAACTGGTGTTGATAAAAAAACCACTTTTATTAGTTCATGTATTCCACTGCCTCTGGGAGAGTCACTTTCTGGTAACTCAGTCACACTGTGGTAGAAGGGATTGGTCACTCTATCTCTATAGAAGGAAAATGGTTCCACTCTATGGTAGACGGTCATTTAGATGTTAATTTGATATTTGATTTTATTTGTAAAATGGACATAATATGATTCATGCTTTCTATTTAGTATAAAATTTACCAATGATTTCAAAATTACTTTTTCAGATTTTAGTTTTACTTGTAACTGTATTAAGTACAATGAAACCTGTCCAATCCGTCCCTGAGTATTTCAACACCCTGTGTTACACAAAAGATAATCCTGATTCTAAAGAAAACTAAATTATAAAACCTGTGTATTGAAACATCCTGTCTAACCTGACCATCAGATTGTGTCCAATTGGGTGTCAGATTAGACAAGTTAATCTGACCAATATATTGTGTTCTACAGGGTGTCATATTAGACAGGTTTCACTTTAATCTTAAATTTGACTTGAATCTTTCATTAAGTGATTTACTTGTTTAAATTGTGTTGCAGGTTTTCCTTCTACTCTGTCAATTTTTGACAAAAAAACAGGAAACAAATTTTGGTTGTTCTCTAATGATCATCAGCAAATAGTTCAAATGTTATTTAAGAAAATTACAAAAAAATGTTAAAAAGTTAAGCCACAGTCTGTCTGTATTAATTAACATCATTCTAAATGAACTACTGTAGGTGTATAATAAAACCTCGTAGTTCTAAGACTTGTACTGTATAGGTAGCACCTGTATATATGACATAGAGAACACACCTGTCACTGTACTCACCTTAGTGATATAGTCGTAGCTGCTGAGGTCAGAGGTCAGGACTTCAGCTACAGCTCAAAACTGACAAACCTTCCTATGACCAAATAAAATAACTGTTGTGTTTCCCCTTTCAGTTCTTTTTACTTGGAAAGTATTTTTACCAATGTTATGTATACAGAAAGTGTTTCCAACTTCAACAAAAAACGGTAAAATTAATGAAATTCATATACAGCTTCAAAAAGTCTGGACTCTTAAGATTGATGGCGTCAGGAAAGTAGAAACACAGATTATTTTGGTGTCTATTTGTCCTGTTATATCCTATGTTGGTCTAACATGTCAACATTTTTACAGCATTTACGACTACCTACCGTACTTACTCTAAGTAAAAACCACCAGATTCCACATCACAGTTTGTAAATGGAGGTGGCATTCATTAGAATGAATAAGGTTTGAGAAAAACTCCCTGTACATCATACTGAGGTCTAACTGTAAATCCAGAGAAAACTCTCAAGACACTGCTGTGTAATTGGTCTCATCTGGAGCAATGTTTTCATCGTTTAGAATATCTGTATTTCCAATGCTAAGGTAATCCTGAAAACTGCAACATCTTAGGAATAATCGTATCTCACTGAATACTTATTTCAAATCAGAAATTCATCTCCGTGTAAGTCCTCTGCTAGCACACAGAGTGGCCTCGAATCTAAAATTTCATTTTAAAAAACATTCTTCTGATTTGGGTGAAATTTTGTTACATATGATAGAATATGTTTTATCAATATATAACAACTAATCTCCTGACATTATTGTAGATCTCGCACCATTAATGACTGGAGCCTGCCAAGTTGTAGAGTAAGATCTTTACATTCAACAACACACTATCCCTAAAATGTAATATTAGTTTAGATATTACCAAACGTTTTTCTTTTAAGCACAATATATATTTGTTGAGATTTTAATCACTTACTCCTTTTTTTGCTACAATAGAATTGCAAACCGTGTGAAGATGGGGAAGAAAGTGGAAAAATCCCTGAAGGAGAAAAATCAGTCTGCTGTCAGTCAAGATGAGGACGATCCAAATAAAACTCCTGGTAATTTAAACATGTTGTTTGTTGACTGCAAGTCTGATACAAATTGATAGTCCTGGTTATTGAGAGCATGTCCTTAGCTTTACCTGATGTCCTTAGCTTTACCTGATGTCCTTAGCTTTACCTGACGTCCTTAGCTTTACATGACGTCCTTAGCTTTACCTGACATCATTAGCTTTACCTGACATCATTAGCTTTACCTGATGTCCTTAGCTTTACCTGATGTCCTTAGCTTTACCTGACATCCTTAGCTTTACATGACGTCCTTAGCTTTACCTGACGTCATTAGCTTTACCTGACGTCCTTAGCTTTACCTGACGTCCTTAGCTTTACCTGATGTCATTAGCTTTACCTGATGTCCTTAGCTTTACCTGATGTTCTTAGCTTTACCTGATGTCCTTAAATGACCTGAGCTGTTAATAGGGCGTTAAACTAAATAAAACCAAACCAAACCAAACCAAACCAAACACTGATTAAGAAAAAAAATATTGAAATACTGTCACCTATTAACTAGACACAAATCTCAAAATTCAAATTTGTTGCATTTGGTTAAAACCCCAAATAACTCCATTTGTCATCAAAACAATCAAAGAGTCAGTGTAATTATCTCCCCTGATATGTTTTCATTTAGAAGAAGATATTGAAATTTCTTACTGTGTAATTAATACATATATATACCTGTAACACTTGTATATTATGATGCAAAAATAATTGTAATATTCATGTCCCCTCATAATCTACAGAGCCTTACAACTGCACGGGGAATTTCCAGGCCGATTTTACAGAGCTGTGCAAGAGAAACAATATGGCCGTCATCCCACCGGTAGTTCACAGGGCGCGACCACCGACCTCACAGTCGCAGGTCGAAAGTTCAAAACCTGAGAAAGGCAAAGAAAAAGGCAAGACGAGTGCCCAACAGCAGCAGTCGGAGGCGGAGCCTGATCCCGAGTTGTTGGAAGGTGGTGGGTAGATTGACGTGGCTCTAATCGTAACCTCTAACCTCTACGGAATGTAGTACCAATCCTTTTCTCCTCAAATGAGGAAATTAGAGCTTTAATGGTTGAAATATGGTCAGTTTTTATAGTTCAGCCATGATATCAATATCATTTACAATTTACCATACCGTTTCAAATATTACCCAAGGTATTTTTACACATTATAAAAGGTGAAGTTTAGAATCGGGCTTAGGTGATGTCATAGTAGTTATTGGCAGTTAGTCAGTTTATATAAACATATGTGTTAATAAATGTATGTATTTATTTAGTTTACATTTTTATATCATTTTGTTATAGGAACTCAGGTATAGAAATTTATGGTGTATGGCAGATTGATATAAATAAATAACACGACATACCGGTACCTTATCATTCTCTTAATAAGGATTGTACAATGTCAGATATTGTCAAGGTCAGATATTGTACAAGGTCAGATATTGCACAAGGTCAATAATTGTACAAGGTCAGATATTGTACAAGGTCAGATATTGTACAAGGTTAGATATTGTACACAGTCAATTATTGTTCAAGGTCAGATATTGTACATGGTCAATTTCATGTGGTGTACAAGGTCAATTAATGTAAAGGTCAATTATTATACAAGGTCAATAGATGTATAAAGGTCAATTATTGTACAAGGTCAATTGATGTATAAAGGTCAATTATTGTACAAGGTTAATGAATGTAAAGGTCAATGAATGTAAAGGTCAATGAATGTAAAGGTCAATTATTGTACAAGGTCAATGAATGTAAAGGTCAATTATTGTACAAGTTCATTGATACAAGGTCAGTATAGATTGTACTGATGTGGTATGCTGTGTTGGTGATTGGAACGTGAATTTTAACAAACAATATATATGTTTCTAATGTACTTATCAAGTAAGCCTCTGATATCTGTGTTTCAACCTCTTTGTTCTGTAAGTGTTAAATGATTCACAGTTCCAGCTATAAACAGTGAATGGTGGTTTATTTGAAAGAAAAAAAAAATATGATCAAAACTTAGTTTGAAACACATGTATCATGGCTTCTATAGACGTAATGCTTAGAACAATGAATATAAAAGTGAGTTATGTTGGTGAAGTTGTTTGTTAGTTAGTAAACTGTTTATATGTGATGTATCTGTACATTTATGTTTGTTAGCTAGTATTGTTTGTTAACTCATTCACCCCTGAAGACACATTTGAACTCCTCCAATTCAAAGGTTGGAAAAGCTCATTATGAAATTTCAGGGGTCAATGAGTTAATGTTTTTTATGTGTAAATATATTTTTTTAGGCGTGTTTGGCATAACCCGACCAACCAGGAAAAATGGCCGAACTGCAAAAGTTCAATATATCAATATTTTCTACCAAACTTTATTTTTATATTAAGTCCATTAACATTATTATACTGTCCACATTTAGAAATGGAGATCTGTAAAGTGTTTTATTGACACTATAAATATAGGATATTTAAAGTGCTGATGTGACTGTCAAAATATTTTGACTTACCTACCCAAACCTAAAATCCTTGGTCGGGTTACGCCAAACAGAAGCAATTTTAATGTTGGCAAAAGATTTTAAGCTATGTATATGTTATCGTGTTTATTAATGCTTATCTACGTTATAATGTTTTTGACAACTGACTGATTTTGAGAATTTCCATTTATTTGAAAACATTTTGATACAACCCTAAAGGTTTTGTTCATTGATCAGTTATATATATAAGTTTGTTGCTGGATGAATTGTCTGACAAACTAGTTTATCTTCAATTTATATTGTGTATGAATTAATTTATTGCAATCATAAATTCATGATGATGAATAAGAATATGGTCGTTCTTGTCAACTTTCCCTATTTCGGAGCTTTAAATCTAATCAGTATTCCTATTTTCAAAGATCTCAAGATTTCATCTGAAAGAACAGTTCGAAAGATAAAATTAAAAATGTTATTTTTCCCTAGGGTCTACATGATATGTATACACACATTTTGTTTATGCTTTAATTCTGATCATGGAAATTAAAAAAATTGTCAAGTAAACGATAATTATAATGAACTAGAGATACATGGTCAGCTTTTATCTCTGAAAACTAAAGAGTTTCATGACAAGAAAAAGTGATTTAAAGCGATTTGCCCATTTTCTCCTTGCAATTGACATGGGAATTCACAAAACCGTTATTTGTCTTTACGGGGACCAAACAAACAGAGTGTCAGAATAAAGTAAAACTGTTACATTGTGTTTAGCTGTATGTATAAAGGTAGATAGTCCCACCATTTTCTACTGTATAAAGGACTCAGATAAAAAAAATGGTGTCTATTTATACAAAGACTAATTATAGGTTGAAGACTACCCAGGTATATTTAAATCATTCCTAGTAATATTAAGGAAAGTGTCAACAACAAATAAAATATCGTGACCCACTGGTACAGTGGACAAGCTCCCTGCTTTATAATTAACAAGAGATCTCCGGATGAAGCACTTGTGACAGGGAATGTTTTATGAAAAAAGGAATTTATAATAAGTATTTCTTTCGTAAATAACTCGTCGCGTTAGTGTTTAAATGGGCAGGCAATTCCATGTCAGGAAAATGCCAAACAAATTTGCGCCCTTTGTTGTTGGCTGTACAGGATGATGGGACTCTCTACCTTAATTGTAATTAAGTCTGTTACAGTGTGTTAGTGTTAATTGTAGCCGAGTCCATTATTATTGACCTGTATGTAGAGTGTAGCTTGAGTTAATTAATACACTCATACCCACCACCTGGCTGTAGACAGAACTTGTGTGAATTTGTAATGATGAACAGCTTATTGTATCTTTTGTATAGAGCTGCAGAGATATTTCGTATAAAGTGTCAGAGATATTTCGTATAAAGTGTCAGAGATATTTCGTATAAAGTGTCAGAGACATTTCGTATAAAGTGTCAGAGATATTTCGTATAAAGTGTCAGAGATATTTCGTATAAAGTGTCAGAGACATTTCGTATAAAGTGTCAGAGACATTTCGTATAAAGTGTACTTTCTGTATACTCATTTTCACTATGTAAAATTTTCAATTGACAGTTTAAGAACAGATAGTGTTTTCTGCTGATTAGAAGATTTGATAAAAATTAAGACAGTACAAATTACACTTTTAATTGTTCAAAGTGTTGATTTACACTTTTAATTTAAGTGTTCATTTACACTTTTAATTGAAGGGTTCATTTACACTTTTAATTAAAGGGTCCATTTACTGATTGAACATTTCAGGTAAAGGCATTAGTTTTTGTAGTAATTAATTTTCATATTAGATATAGAGCAATTGACCTAAAGTGTTATATATGTTTAAAACAATAATATCCTTACATTCAAACTTTCTTCATTCTTTATCAACAGAACCAGTTGAGCAACCACCTAAGACATTTGTATTGAAGGAGAAATTTGAATATTTCAAACCATCAGTCCAGGTAGAGATGGAAAATTACGACAAACCTGACACAGTCACAGAAATCTTTATACGAGGTAAAATGTGTGTCTCATACAATGTAAAGCATCAATGTAGATTTTGTGTAATGTCAACATAAGCAGGTCCAGATTCTTTTTACTCGTCATGTACGGTTCTAATTTTCATTATTTTAAGTCTAAGTGACTTTTGGGATGCATCAGGACAACCTTGATCTGGTTTAATCTATAAACAAATAAATAAATTGATTTGTTTGCAGGGTGGAAGATAGATGAGACAATGATGGCTACATTTGCTCAGTGCTGGCCTGTCATGGAGAAACTGCACACAATCAAGTAAGTTGTCTCCCCTTAGATCTCCCTAGGTATATATTGACCATAAAGACCATATGATGAACACATACTAGACCTGCTGAAGTCCATAGACAACAAAAAAGTTGTATATACAGAAAACCTGAAAAATCAAAAATGTATGCATAAAGTACATTAAGTCATTTACAATTTAAGTCATTTTCACACTTGTGTAAAATTAAATTTCCATAATCAAGCCATTTTCATTTCCAGCAAAAGTTGCTGAACTGCGAGATAGCCAGATAACTGAGACAAATTTGTCACTTTATTTCCTATAACACTGACTGAATAGTAGGACTACCAGATTAGAAATGTCGGCATAAACTAAGGTTCAAATTTTGCTTTTACCCTGAGAATGTTTTTGATTACAGTCTGTGGAACACTGGTTTGGCGGGAGAGACGCTCACCATGATGGCTAACTGTATCCCAAACATCGTCAACCTCAGGTATTGTAATACTGCATATTGTGTAATACATCATGATGGCTTAGATATAGGGTAGCGTACCCCTGCTGTGTCAGTGCAGGTCAACCCTGTGTCCTGTAAGAAGGTATTTGGTTGTTTTTTATGACATTACTATGCTTTTTTACACAAAAACTGAAAATTGATTTATGTTCTAAAATCACTTTGAAGATGTAATGGAAAAAATAATATCAGATCTGTGATCTCTGGATTACTAAAATAAATATTCTGAAGATTTGTGAAGCATTAGGTTTTAATATTCATTATCTATAAGTCCTCAGCAGTGTTACATATACCTCTGACTTACCTCTGACTGACCTCTGACTTACCTCTGACTGACCTCTGACTTACCTCTGGTAGGACTCAATGGCGATGCTATATCTCACCTGCGTACTTCTGTATTGTCTAGGACACTGATAGTAGACGGCAACTGTGTGGAGGCTGAGAACTGGCATGAACTCATCAGTGAAGAAAGTCCGTAAGTTGTTTCTCAACATTTTCTTATCTAATAATTTTCTGCTACATACAAACAATCAGAATAAATTAACAAAGGCCCTCTTATATATCTATGATCCAGTTGAATCCTTTCTGATCCAGATCAATCAAATCTGATCATGTCTGATCTTGTGTGATCATATTGTGATCCTAAGTGACCCTGTGGCCAAGTTAAGGGGTCAAGGGGTCTGACCTTCTCCTACTACTAGCCCTCCACTACTGGGTCACAGGTTGGAGGCCTATGTGGGGCAGTCGTCAGGTACTGGCCGTAGGTCGGTGGATTTTCTCCAGGAACTCCGGCTTTCCTCCACCACCGAAACCTGGCACGTCCTTAAATGACCATAATTGTTAATAGGACATAAAATACTTGTAAACAAAGCAAATCCTGTTTCTCTGCGATCCGTTATGATTCTGTCAGACTTTTGTCTTTCCTAGCGATGAATTTATGTGAATATACACCTTGTCTTGACCAGGCTACAGAACTTGTCACTGCGACACTGTGGAATCACAGACAAAGGGGCACAATCTCTTGGTACAGCTATAGGCTCGGTCAAAAAGGTCAACATGAAACTCATCTCCCTTAATCTGGCGGGAAATATGATCGGAGACCTGGGCGCAGAACACATTGCCATGGTAATCTATTTTTTATCTAATATGATTTTGTATTTGATCTCTTTTTACCTTTTAAAATTTGATTAATTGTGATATTTTACAACGCCATTCCATGGTAAAGTTGATATCCTAGGCAGCTATTTAGCAGAGATGTCATTTTTTCTCTCCAAATTTAAAGATATATTGTATTGGAACTTTCAGGAAATCCATCCAGTTTTTGTGATTCTTTATTTGTTATCCTTCAGGGTCTGCGGATGAACAGGACTCTGATGTCACTCTCACTCGCATCCAATCAAATCAAAGATAAAGGTGCCATCAAGTTAGGGGAGGTAAGTGTGTCAGTGTTTCTGTGTAAAGGGGAGGTAAGTGTGTCAGTGTTTCTGTGTGAAGGGGATGTAAGTGTGTCAGTGTTTCTGTGTGAAGGGGAGGTAAGTGTGTTAGTGTTTCTTTGTGAAGGGGAGGTAAGTGTGTCAGTGTTTCTGTGTGAAGGGGAGGTAAGTGTGTCAGTGTTTCTGTGTGAAGGGGAGGTAAGTGTGTCAGTGTTTCTGTGTGATATCAATATCTATTCTAATGTAAACTGTTTGTAAAATGAAAAAGCCGTAACTATATAGTTTTCTGTAAATTAATTTTAACTTTTATGTATGAATCCTTTTTCAGTGGTGCTGTTTTTCAGTTGTCTCCCTTCTGTTTCAGGTCCTGTCAAGATTTCCTCTCTCGCATGAAGAAGTTGTAGAGCGACGGAAACAGTTCTCAGAAAAAGGTTCTCCGGATAGAAACAAGTCGGTAGGTGTCACACGTAAAAGGTTCTTCGGACAGAAATAAGTTGATAGGTGAAATACGTAAAATGTTCTCCGGACAGAAATAAGTCTGTAGGTGACACACGTAAAAGGTTCACCGGACAGAAATAAGTCGGTAGGTGACACACGTAAAAGGTTCTCCGGATAGAAATAAGTTGGTAGGTGGCACACTTAAAAGGTTCTCCAGATAGAAATTAGTCGGTAGGTGACACACGTTAAAGGTTCTCCAGACAGAAATAAGTCGGTAGGTGACACACGTTAAAGGTTCTCCAGACAGAAATAAGTCGGTAGGTGACACACGTTAAAGGTTCTTCGGACAGAAATAAGTCGGTAGGTGACACACGTTAAAGGTTCTCTGGAAAGAAATAAGTCGGTAGGTAAAACACGTAAAAGGTTCTCCGGACAGAAATAAGTCGGTAGGTGAAACACGTAAAAGGTTCTCCTGACAGAAATAAGTTGGTAGGTGACACACGTAAAAGGTTCTCCGGAAAGATAAGTCGGTAGGTGAAACACGTAAAAGGTTCTCCGGAAAGAAATAAGTCAGTAGGTGACACACGTAAAAGGTTCTCCGGACAGAAATAAGTCGGTAGGTGACACACGTAAAAGGTCCTCCAGACAGAAATAAGTCGGTAGGTGACACACGTAAAAGGTTCTCCAGACAGAAATAAGTCGGTAGGTGACACACATAAAAGGTTCTCCGGACAGAAATAAGTCGGTAGGTGCCACACGTAAAAGGTTCTCCGGACAGAAATAAGTCGGTAGGTGACACATGTAAAAGGTTCTCCGGACAGAAATAAGTCGGTAGGTGACACACGTAAAAGGTTCTCCGGATAGAAATAAGTCGGAAGGTGGAACACGTCAAAGGTTCTCCGGATAGAAATAAGTCGGTAAGTGACACACTTTCAACTTTCCTTCAAAACAAATTGTACTAAAACATAAATTACTCTTAACCCTTTCACCACTGTAGACCACAATGGACTCATCTAGATAAATGTATGATAAGAGTCTACTAAAGTTACCTAGGGGTGAAAGGGTTAAGTTAGGGGTATACTTGATATTAAGCAATTTAGTCTACTTACTAATAATCTTTTATAACAATAAATTAAGTCTGAAAATTATTATGATCTTCAAGTATGTAATAATGATATATAATTTAAGGATTCCCATACACAAAAACTGTAACTGCGCATTGAAAACTAATTTTCCGGCATGATAATAGTAGCTTTGATGAATTAATTTCTGACAAGAAAACCATACCTTTGTGAATTTTTATGAAAACTAAAGTGAAATTAACAAAATATGATCAACAACAGCCAGTTCTTATTGTAAAACAGTTAGTGGGCTAGACTGGGATTTGAATCCAAGACCTCGGATTGTTATGTTGTCGCTCTAACCAGCTCGGTGGGCTAGACTGGGATTTGAATCCAAGACCTCGGATTGTTATGTTGTCGCTCTAACCAGCTCGGCTACCTAGTCAACAGAGGTGTCCTGGCCAATCTGTGCTACAGTTTTATCCAAAACAATAATTAAGGGGAGGTAACTGTATAACGAAAAACCAGAGTCGGTGGGACAGGGCTCCTTAATAGGAGAACGAGTGGGCAACATGTAATTGTAATGAGCTTGTTTATATGTTTGCTTATTAAATCCAATTGAAAAGGTTTCCAATGTTATTTGTGTAAAGTACATTTAGCTTTTATCACAAAGAACATGTCAAATTATACCTTATAGTTGAGAGTTTAACCCTTTCACCACTGTAGTCCATAATGGACTCATCCAAACAAATGTATGGCAGAGTCTACTAAAGCTACCTAGGGGTGAAAGGGTTAACCCTGTAAAGGTTTCACCTCTTTCTCTAATGGTTTGACCTCTATTAGTAGCTGTTTAACCTCTGTGAATAATAATTTGACCCCAAGAAAACGATTTTTCACATCTATAAATTATGATTTGACCTTTAGATAAAGTTTCAGGATATTTGTTCTATTTGTTATGTGTGTTATGTGTGACTAGCCACCACCCAGCCGACGTGCTGATTCGAAGGATCGGCCAGGCAGTGTACGCAGTAGCTCTCATGCTGATAAGGACAAAAAGGCAGGGAAACCCTCCGGCAAAAAGAAGGTGAGAACTCCAATTCTAAACTGTACCAAGAAGAGTTGTTCATTATAAAACCTGTATATAATTTTTACTTGAATATGTTTAAATTGAAAAAAATGTTGCAGTAAAATTTAATTGTGCCATTTTGGCAAAATATTCCAAATTCTACCTATATCAAAATATCCTGACATTCAACCTTGACTCTATTAATTATAAAATCTCCATATATATAGGCCCCAGTCGTGTACATGTATTACAGTGTTTTGGCCCCAGTCGTGTACATGCATTACAGTGTTTAGGCCCCAGTCATGTACATGTAATACAGTGTTTATAGGCCTGTAACAACATGTAATACAAATTGTTTAGGCCCCAGTCGTGTACATGTAATACAAAGTGTTTAGGCCCCAGTCATGTATGTAATACAAAGTGTTTAGGCCCCAGTCGTGTACATGTAATACAATGTGTTTAGGCCCCAGTCATGTATAAAATGGCTTCTGATTGAAGGATGGTAAAGGTGGGAAAGATGCTAAAGAAGAGGAGAAACATGATAAAACTAAAGGAGGGAAGAAAGAAAAGGAGGAGAAAGGAGGGCAGAAAAAAGGTAAACCAGAATGAGTTGAGATAACCACATTAATATTGAGATGATGTGTTTGATAGTTTTGAAGTTTCACAGTATGCTGTTGTGGTGTTGATTTATCTGATACTTCTGGCTGAAATTTCTTGAAAAAAAAAAGAATGTTTAAAAAAATGTCTTCAATATCATTTTTGTATAAATTTGCTTTTAATAGAATTTGTTTCAAATTTGAAAACATCAAGATCAGTATTTTAGTATAATACAAGGCCCATTATTTTCCAAACCATATTGTCTATCTACCTATGATTATAAATATACTATATTGTACTTAATGGTAAAACAGTCCAATTTCATTGCAAATTTAAACAAAATGAGTATATATCATCAAAAGTTAACTGTATTGTACAATATTAATACAGGACTCTGTTCTATTAAGTTTCTTCAAAACTGAGGTTATTAAAATGATGAAACTCAGAGTGTTGTGTAAATTATTGTTTAAAAATAGCATCAGCTTGTGCTCTTTGGATTTTTTTCCGATTTTATTTTTGTAAGAGAATCTCAATCTCACCTTTGATAACTTAGGATAATACCAGGTGATAGCCCCAGCAGAAACTTCAGAATATTTCTAAATAAAAACCACCTCACTCAAAAGTCCCAATATGTTTTTGACTGGTATACAAAGTCGACTTGACATGGTTGCTTTACCCTATTTATCCAGCAATAAGCCCATGTCTGGTAATAAGCCCATGTCTGGTAATAAGCCCATTTCTGGTAATAAGCCCATGTCTGGTAATAAGCCCACCCATATATATATTGCAGTTCTGTAGAAGTGCAACCAAATGCTATTTCATTGTCCTGTGATAAGCCCACCCTCTTATAACTTTGAGTCAGGTGTGTTGGTCCCTGGGCTAATTGCTGGATAAGTACGTTAAGTTGTAGAAACCACTGTGTGATAGCCGCGTGTTACCCTGTATACACCCTCTACCCAGCCTAGTTCTGCCAGCAATCAGATTACCACAATCACAAAATGAGTATCCAAGCTTTGGAGCAAACTCCTTATAACCAGAGTTTTTTTAATTAAATTTTGAAACAGCCTGTTCCTGTATGAATTGGGAAAATATAGCATTATTTCTTTTGAAATTGGGAATTTATTCCTCAATTTTTTCCTCATTTTGGGAAAATAAATCACTTTTTAGCTGGAGAAACAGCCTGTATTCGGCTGTAAAACTTAGCAAACAAAAATCACTGATAACAAACTGTTACCAAGGAAACGTCTGTATCACCCGTGTTAGGCTACACACAACAATCCTATAGACATCCGTATCTGATGAGTGGAAATAAACGATATTTTATTTGGCCGAACAATATTCTATTATAACTAGAATGCCAATTTTACAAACTATGATAATTTTTATTACCATCTATAAACTTTAAAAAAAAATCAAGAAAGGATTATGACCTCATAGTCTGAATATTAGACTGATATAAAACAAAATGAAACTTATCCCCTTCCCTGTGGGAGTTTTCATGCATGTGGTATATTTTTTTTCTGATAAAGATAACTACTATACTATTTTATCTTTACCTGTATTTTATCCGCACTTTTTAATTAATTTATTAGTGAAAATGTAGTGAAAATTTTAGAGGAAAAAAGAGCTGAGGTTTTGGTGAAAGATTTGAGAAATTAAAATGAATTTATTTTAGCTCATCTGAGCCAAAAGCTCATTGATACAGACCGATTTGATGTTTGATGTATCCCCATTTCTCAGAGATTAGTTCAAAATGACATTAGATCAAAATGTTATATTTTGAAGAAAAATAGAAACCCCTTTTCATACTTCAAGCACTCTGTACAAATCATTTTTTCCTTTTTACTGGTTTTGCCATTTTTCTTCATTCATGTTTAATGCATTATAATGTAAATACAATTGTTATCATTACGCTGTATGGATTGATCATGTAACACCAGGTCTGTGACACTTGTGTTACAGTGGCGGACCCTGAATATTAATATCCCAGAATGCACCGCTATAAATATGTCTAAAAGAGAAAAAAAAAAGTTTTTCAAAAAACTCAAGGGTCCATTATCACAGAATTTCTAGAATGCTTCATTCTGAGCTCAAACTAAATCTGCCATAGACTTAACAGAAAGACTTAAACTCAGACTCAGCTTGAAGCGGACTAAAAGTGTCAGCAGTATAATAATACAGTGTAATGGAGTGGAGGACCTCCACTACATAACATCAGTGAGGAATACTATGGCGAAACCAGAAGTAGGGGAAACTGACATCCAGTGTTTTGTTTTCTGGAAGAGGTTTGGTTTACATATTGGATTTGTTTTACCTTGAACAGATTCCCGAGGAGGAAAAGGTTAACAAGCACTTGTTCTATTGTCTTTACTGGTGTGGCTAGAAACTATGTCAGACAACTCACATATGTCTCCTCCACACAGATACACAGCTTCAAAAGTTATATCACACATTCACAATTTATTCTTCTTTTAATGATATTAACTCAAAACACCAACACTGTGATACAGTGGATGGTGTTTTCAGGATAATAAATTGAAAAATGTGTGACACAATTATTCTTACCAAGTGGTTCGAAAAATGATACAAGCACAAACTTATGAAGAATATATACTCACATCTATATAACAGATTTTCGTACACTGAATACAAAAGTCATACTGAAATATTTAACTATTTCATTTGAAATTTACAAAAGTTAACAATATCAATATTTGGAGTATTGTGTCTCTGTGAGGAGGAAGTCATACCTGAGTATTCTAGTCTTGTTGTCAACACAGATTAACGTGTAATGTTTATCTCTGGTTATATCTGACATGTCCTGTGTTGTGTACCACTAGTTATATCTGACATGTCCTGTGTACCACTAGTTATATCTGACATGTCCTGTGTACCACTAGTTATATCTGACATGTCCTGTGTACCACTAGTTATATCTGACATGTCCTGTGTACCACTAGTTATATCTGACATGTCCTGTGTACCACTAGTTATATCTGACATGTCCTGTGTACCACTAGTTATATCTGACATGTCCTGTGTACCACTAGTTATATCTGACATGTCCTGTGTACCACTAGTTATATCTGACATGTCCTGTGTACCACTAGTTATATCTGACATGTCCTGTGTACCACTAGTTATATCTGACATGTCCTGTGTACCACTAGTTATATCTGACATGTCCTGTGTACCACTAGTTATATCTGACATGTCCTGTGTACCACTAGTTATATCTGACATGTCCTGTGTACCACTAGTTATATCTGACATGTCCTGTGTACCACTAGTTATATCTGACATGTCCTGTGTACCACTAGTTATATCTGACATGTCCTGTGTACCACTAGTTATATCTGACATGTCCTGTGTACCACTAGTTATATCTGACATGTCCTGTGTACCACTAGTTATATCTGACATGTCCTGTGTACCACTAGTTATATCTGACATGTCCTGTGTACCACTAGTTATATCTGACATGTCCTGTGTACCACTAGTTATATCTGACATGTCCTGTGTACCACTAGTTATATCTGACATGTCCTGTGTACCACTAGTTATATCTGACATGTCCTGTGTACCACTAGTTATATCTGACATGTCCTGTGTACCACTAGTTATATCTGACATGTCCTGTGTACCACTAGTTATATCTGACATGTCCTGTGTACCACTAGTTATATCTGACATGTCCTGTGTACCACTAGTTATATCTGACATGTCCTGTGTACCACTAGTTATATCTGACATGTCCTGTGTACCACTAGTTATATCTGACATGTCCTGTGTACCACTAGTTATATCTGACATGTCCTGTGTACCACTAGTTATATCTGACATGTCCTGTGTACCACTAGTTATATCTGACATGTCCTGTGTACCACTAGTTATATCTGACATGTCCTGTGTACCACTAGTTATATCTGACATGTCCTGTGTACCACTAGTTATATCTGACATGTCCTGTGTACCACTAGTTATATCTGACATGTCCTGTGTACCACTAGTTATATCTGACATGTCCTGTGTACCACTAGTTATATCTGACATGTCCTGTGTACCACTAGTTATATCTGACATGTCCTGTGTACCACTAGTTATATCTGACATGTCCTGTGTACCACTAGTTATATCTGACATGTCCTGTGTACCACTAGTTATATCTGACATGTCCTGTGTACCACTAGTTATATCTGACATGTCCTGTGTACCACTAGTTATATCTGACATGTCCTGTGTACCACTAGTTATATCTGACATGTCCTGTGTACCACTAGTTATATCTGACATGTCCTGTGTACCACTAGTTATATCTGACATGTCCTGTGTACCACTAGTTATATCTGACATGTCCTGTGTACCACTAGTTATATCTGACATGTCCTGTGTACCACTAGTTATATCTGACATGTCCTGTGTACCACTAGTTATATCTGACATGTCCTGTGTACCACTAGTTATATCTGACATGTCCTGTGTACCACTAGTTATATCTGACATGTCCTGTGTACCACTAGTTATATCTGACATGTCCTGTGTACCACTAGTTATATCTGACATGTCCTGTGTACCACTAGTTATATCTGACATGTCCTGTGTACCACTAGTTATATCTGACATGTCCTGTGTACCACTAGTTATATCTGACATGTCCTGTGTACCACTAGTTATATCTGACATGTCCTGTGTACCACTAGTTATATCTGACATGTCCTGTGTACCACTAGTTATATCTGACATGTCCTGTGTACCACTAGTTATATCTGACATGTCCTGTGTACCACTAGTTATATCTGACATGTCCTGTGTACCACTAGTTATATCTGACATGTCCTGTGTACCACTAGTTATATCTGACATGTCCTGTGTACCACTAGTTATATCTGACATGTCCTGTGTACCACTAGTTATATCTGACATGTCCTGTGTACCACTAGTTATATCTGACATGTCCTGTGTACCACTAGTTATATCTGACATGTCCTGTGTACCACTAGTTATATCTGACATGTCCTGTGTACCACTAGTTATATCTGACATGTCCTGTGTACCACTAGTTATATCTGACATGTCCTGTGTACCACTAGTTATATCTGACATGTCCTGTGTACCACTAGTTATATCTGACATGTCCTGTGTACCACTAGTTATATCTGACATGTCCTGTGTACCACTAGTTATATCTGACATGTCCTGTGTACCACTAGTTATATCTGACATGTCCTGTGTACCACTAGTTATATCTGACATGTCCTGTGTACCACTAGTTATATCTGACATGTCCTGTGTACCACTAGTTATATCTGACATGTCCTGTGTACCACTAGTTATATCTGACATGTCCTGTGTACCACTAGTTATATCTGACATGTCCTGTGTACCACTAGTTATATCTGACATGTCCTGTGTACCACTAGTTATATCTGACATGTCCTGTGTACCACTAGTTATATCTGACATGTCCTGTGTACCACTAGTTATATCTGACATGTCCTGTGTACCACTAGTTATATCTGACATGTCCTGTGTACCACTAGTTATATCTGACATGTCCTGTGTACCACTAGTTATATCTGACATGTCCTGTGTACCACTAGTTATATCTGACATGTCCTGTGTACCACTAGTTATATCTGACATGTCCTGTGTACCACTAGTTATATCTGACATGTCCTGTGTACCACTAGTTATATCTGACATGTCCTGTGTACCACTAGTTATATCTGACATGTCCTGTGTACCACTAGTTATATCTGACATGTCCTGTGTACCACTAGTTATATCTGACATGTCCTGTGTACCACTAGATTTATAGATTACACCAGCGGTACACATCACAGGACAGGTCCAGATCACACCATGCCTGAGTGTAGATAAACAGTGATACAAACCAGACACATGTTATATTGGGATCATTACATTAAACTCTGTGTTGACACTTGGTACTTTTTAACTACTGTCTATGATGAAATGCTGTTCAGCGCCATGACACTGCATTGCCATTCAACTGAAATCATGTTGAAAAACCAGTTCTAAATTTGAACATTTATTTTAAAGATGAATAAATTTCCCAAAGATCATTTTAAAGAAACTTATTATAACAAAGTTTTTCTGATTTGATTTGATTGCTGATAAAAGTGAAAAATATATCTTACCTACAAATAAAAGGCAGACTTGTATAAAGAAAAAGCTGGATAAACATGGTTTCAGTAGAATGATGTGGCGTGTCAACTGTCTTCTATATAAAACATGTCTAGCTTGTGAAGGGTGTAGCGCTATATAAATCATGTCTAGCTTGTGAAGGGTGTAGCGCTATATAAATCATGTCTAGCTTGTGAAGGGTGTAGCTCTATATAAAACATGTCTATCTTCATAATGTGTACTAGGGTTAGGGGTGTACTCAGGGGTGGCTCATGAGCCACACACCTGGTCACGTACAATCATAATGTGTACTTGGGTTAGCGGGGTAGGAGTGGCTCATGAGCCACACACCTGGTCACGTACAATCAAAATGTGTACTAGGGTTAGCGGTGTAGGGGTGGCTCATGAGCCACACACCTGGTCACGTACAATCATAATGTGTACTAGGGTTAGCGGTGTACTCAGGGGTGGCTCATGAGCCACACACCTGGTCACGTACAATCATAATGTGTACTAGGGTTAGCGGTGTAGGGGTGGCTCATGAGCCACACACCTGGTCACGTACAATCATAATGTGTACTAGGGTTAGCGGGGTAGGGGTGGCTCATGAGCCACACACCTGGTCACGTACAATCATAATGTGTACTTGGGTTAGCGGGGTAGGAGTGGCTCATGAGCCACACACCTGGTCACGTACAATCAAAATGTGTACTAGGGTTAGCGGTGTAGGGGTGGCTCATGAGCCACACACCTGGTCACGTACAATCATAATGTGTACTAGGGTTAGCGGTGTACTCAGGGGTGGCTCATGAGCCACACACCTGGTCACGTACAATCATAATGTGTACTAGGGTTAGCGGTGTAGGGGTGGCTCATGAGCCACACACCTGGTCACGTACAATCATAATGTGTACTAGGGTTAGCGGTGTACTCAGGGGTGGCTCATGAGCCACACACCTGGTCACGTACAATCATAATGTGTACTAGGGTTAGCGGTGTAGGGGTGGCTCATGAGCCACACACCTGGTCACGTACAATCATAATACGGTACCACTACAGTTTAACCTTTATTAAAAACTTAATGAACTTTTTATTGTACATGGTATTATATTATATATCAAGAAATTAGTCTAGAATTCCTCAAATTTAAAGTGACTGTTATTAGCTTGAAGTGACTATATTCTGTAGTTTCAGGTTAAAATGAGACCTGTTAAAGTGACTGTTCCCACCTTAGGGTTAGGGTTAGGGTTACCCTACCCCTAACCCTAACCCTAACTGAATTTTAAGAAATGAATTTGTGTAATTTAAGATGGTTACAGGGGTTAGGACAATAGTTACAGGGGTTAGGGCAGTAGTTACAGGGGTTAGGGCAGTAGTTACAGGGGTTAGGGCAGTAGTTACAGGGGTTAGGGCAGTAGTTACATGGCAGTAGTTACAGTGGTTAGGGCAGTGGTTACAGGGGTAAGGGCAGTAGTTACAGGGGTTAGAGCAGTAGCTACAGGGGTTAGGGCAATATTTACAGGGGTTAGGGTAGTAGTTACAGGGCAGTATTTACAGGGGTTAGGGCAGTAGTTACATGGGTTAGGGCAGTAGTTACAGCGGCTAGGGCAGTAGTTACATGGGTTAGGGCAGTAATTACATGGGTTAGGGCAGTAGTTACAGGGGTTAGGGCAGTAGTTACATGGCAGTAGTTACAGTGGTTAGGGCAGTGGTTACAGGGGTAAGGGCAGTAGTTACAGGGGTTAGAGCAGTAGCTACAGGGGTTAGGGCAATATTTACAGGGGTTAGGGTAGTAGTTACAGGGCAGAATTTACAGGGGTTAGGGCAGTCGTTACATGGGTTAGGGCAGTAGTTTCAGGGATTAGGGCAGTAGTTACATGGGTTAGGGCAGAAGTTTCAGGGGTTAGGGCAGTAGTTACATGGGTTAGGGCAGAAGTTTCAGGGGTTAGGGCAGTAGTTACATGGGGTAGGGCAGTAATTACATGGGTTAGGGCAGTAGTTACATGGGTTAGGGCAGTAGTTTCAGGGGTTAGGGCAGTAGTTACAGGGGTTAGGGCAGTATGGCATGTGTATTTATCTTTAACGTATCACTGACACCTTCATGTCAATCTAATTCTGTCATTTTCAGTTTCTGTAGCCTTCTGGCTATCAGGGGTCAAATAGCATTTCCATTTCTATCATCAACAGCAACCTATAAAACTAAACTTTACCTTCACATTGCCACTTGTTCTCAAAATCCTCCTCGTCCATCACTAAAGCGTCGATGATGTGATGGGGATTCTCCACTATTAAAAAATCACTAGAGTAAAACAGTTACCTATAAGTATGGCAGGCCTTTGAACATTTGACCTATTTTGTACGCTGTAGTTATACTATAACTCCAAGTTACATATTCAAGTTATTTAATAACTTTATAAATTTATATAGTTAAAAGGAGCATCAAATTCTTAAACGACTTCTTCAATTGCAGCAGTCAGTATATAAACTGTTTCAATTTGCATGTAAAATGTTCTAAATTGCAAAGAAATTATTAAAAAAAATCATGAAAATTAATTTTTGTATGTGATAAATTTTCTTCTTCCTCAGTAATACATATAGTTTTATAAACAAATTCTTATAAAAAAAGAGTGCAATTTATGATGTTATGAAACTAACATAGAAATAATTTTCCCCATAACTGATAATGTAGCATTACTTTATCATTTCTCAATTATAACATTTTCAGGCTCTGCAGGTATGTCATGATATTAGATTTGGATTTTAACATTTCTGCGATTGTTTGAACTTTTTTGAGTTTTGTTGTGTTGTCATGACGATATATTAATTACAGGATCTATGCCAGAACGAGGTTCCCAACAACACGCCTTCTTACACAGAGCAGGTCTGCCCGAAACAATCTAGTACTCTTAACACTGAGCTTTAATCTTAATAAATGTTCATCAAAGTTAACTCATTCACCCCTGCAGACACATTTAAACTCTTCCAATTCAAAGGTTGGAATAGTCCATTATGAAATTTCAGGGGTAAATGAGTTAATTAGAAACAGCAATATCCCGGATAGGCTAGAAATTTATTGATTAATCACTGATCTGACTGGTTTTAAAATTCACGTTTTATGACAATTTTTGCAGCGTGGGATATTGTGCGGTCCAAACTTTTACCATCAGGTATCTGGTTTGTCTGGTAAAGACAGCAAACAATAAAAAAAGTTTTTAATTATTATTAGCAATTACATATGACAACATAATAAAGTAAATAACCTACAAACAGAACAACAAGTAAAATGTCATATAATGCATGTCACCGAAATTTGTTTACTAGAAAACAACTTACTTAACTTATAATATTTCTTACACTCTAAAAATTAAAAATATTAAAATTATGTTTGAAATAACATTATAGATAATTAAAAGAAATATTGAATTAATCACATCTTCAATATAATTAAAAGCTTAGCAATGCTGAATCTCATTTCAATTAGACACCACAACACATGAAGTTAATGTACCGGTAAATATATGTCCTGTTGATGAAATCACAAACAATTCAAATGATAACTCAGTGTATCCTGTAGGTTCTCGTTTCAATGTCTACCTAGAGATGTTTCGTCTAGAGTGTCTGTCGTTATTGTCGGGGGTAAATGTAAAAAAAAAAAAAATGGGTAATGGGTAATGGGTCTTTAGATAGTGAGTCTGAAAACAAAGCATTCCTTGTTTTCAGCTTCTCTCCTTTTCGCCTCTGAATCTGCCTTCAATCATCATTGTAAACTGACGTCATTAAAAACAGAAAAGCTCCTCCCGTCAATGACATTTTACCAATAATACTATAATGTGTGTATATGATATCAGCATTTATGTTAGGGGATAACTTTGATCATCAGTTGCACGAATTTTATACCTTCAAATTGGGTTCCAAGTTACGTAAGGTTTGCTACTTGGGAAGTGGGTTGTAAGAATCTTATTGTAAGCAAGCAGTGAAGACAGACCTCTGAACTGTTTCAGTCTAGGGG